>NW_011494797.1:2270512-2283454 GCF_000754665.1 Bison bison bison | reverse complement strand
TCCAGTACTCTTGCCTGGAAAATCCCATAGGCGGAGGAGCCTGGTAGGCTGCAGTCCATGGGGTCGAGAAGAGTCGGACATGACTGAGCGACTTCCCTTTCACTTTTCACTTTCATGCATTGGAGAAGGAAATGGCAACCCACTCCAGTGTTCTTGCCTGGAGAATCCCAGGGACGAGGGAGCCTGGTGGGCTGGCATCTATGGGGTCGCACAGAGTCGGACACGACTGAAGCGACTTAGCAGCAGCAGCAGCAGCAAGTACCTTCTAGAGTCTTGGGCACTCCACAGCCCCAGAAGCTGGGAGGTGGGGATGGAAAGAAGCTGCTTTTAGTGACTCAGAGCAATTTACATTTCTTACATGATCAGACTATGGTGCACATATCCTTAGAAAAGAGAAGTACAAGAGGAACGCTGCTTTAATCTCTGGTAGGGAAATGCGCCACATGTTTTTCCTACCTAGCTCTACTTTTCTCACCAGAGTATCTTGACGGTCCCTGATAGGCTTGACTTTGAGCTGCTTAAATACTGGGACCTGGCTTTGGTAATGGTCATGGCATGACGCACTCAGTTCTTGCCTCTGGGGTTTAAAAAATTTATTTATTTATTTTGAATTGAAGGATAATTGCTTTACAAAATTGATTTCTGCCATACATCACCATGAATTAGCTATAGGTGTACCTATATCCCTTCCCTCTTGAACCTCCCTCCCACTTCGCATCCTTTCCTACCTCTCTAGGTTGTTACAGAGCCCCAGTTTGAGTTCTCTGAGTCTTACAACAAATTTCCATTGGCTATCTATATTACAAGTGGTAGTGTGTATGCTTCCATACTACTTTCTCCATTTATTTCACCCTCTCCTTCCTCCCCACCAGCCCTTGTTCATAAGTCTGTACTCCATGTCTGCATCTCCATTGCTGCCCTGCAGATAGGTTCATCGGTACCATCTTTCTAGATTCCATATATATGCATGAATATATATTTGTTTTTCTGACTTACTTCGCTCTGTATAATAGACTGTATGTTCATCCACTTAGTTAGAACTGACTCAAATGCATTCCTTGGGACTTGTGTTTACATCAATGGGTAGATGAAGAGTTTATGGAAAGTATTTTCAAAGTTGTTTAAAATTTTATAAATATAAGCTATCATTTTCTTCAAATTTTTAAAATTTCTAAGAATCTCTCAAACTTAACACAGAGATTTCAGTCTCAACAGAGATGGCTTGAGTTTGCAATAGCTAAAAGTCTTCTGAAAGACAAAGGGGTGCTTTTGAGTTCTGAATTCTAAGTTCTGAAGGGAGCAAGCTCTGGTGTGCAGTAATAAGTAATAAATTGGAAAGAAAGCAAACTGCATGAAAGAAAAGCCTCTTTTCTCATCCCATTCGGGGTGAAAATGCTGGGTAATGGGGAAGAGAAAAAGCTGAAGGAAGCTAATGGACTGTTGAGTTGCCTTGTGTCCTCTCTGTGGACTGACTGGTAGGACCCCACTGGCAGTGGAGATGAGTATTCTGACTCTCTTATCTGGAGACACTATCATCTGTAATCTGTCTGATATTCCTTATCCTACAATGGAACGGGAGCTGTAAAACCTATACACAAAGAATGAAGGGGTAGGGTGATGGAATGGCAGGGAGGTGTGGGAGGGCAATATCACCTTCCTTGTGCAATCAACAAAGGGGGAGAGATTAGTTAAGACAAGGAAAGCTGTCACTACTGGTAGTGCACACACACCAGTGGGTCTGCAGGATCCTAGGAGAGCATGGCCAATCGTTAAGTGTGGACCATACAGCCGGGGACTGGGAAAAGACCTGTTTATAACTCTGAGGATGTCATCCCAGAAGGTAACAATGACCAACAAATAGATGATCTGTTTCCACCAATGCCTGACTGTCTTACCACCTTCACATGGTAAAACATGAACCCTTCCTAGAAAGGGAACTGTGTCTGAGAAAGTTCTTATGCAACTAAATTTATACCTTAAATTGGCAAGATTAAATTTTCTGCTGCTGCATAGAAGACTTAAAATAGAAATTAAGTTCCATTAAAAGAAAATAAAGGAAGTTCCATTCCTCACACCTGAATTTGTGGCCTGTGGAAAGTCATAACCATTACACAAATGTAAAAATTTCCATTTGCACTGTAACCAGTTAAAATGAACAATAATTTTGCATGATGGTTAAGTAATCCTTTAAGTCAACTTGAACAGAAACACATTCTACCCAAAAAGCAGGAAAGAAAAAGAGAACTTTAGAATGTCCGAAGTCTTCTTATAATGAATATTTCAACTCAGTGCTGTGATGCCCATATTTCTGTTGAATGGGGAAGTATGTGTGATTCATTAAGCTCTCATTCATTATGAAAATAGACTACCAAATTATATTCTTTGTAAGTGAAATCATTATGGAAGTAATTTACAAAATACATTAAGCTCTTTCATGATCTTGCTAAAGGAAAAGCCAAATAGTTTTAAACACATTGCAAGGTCATTATCATTTTCCAGTCTTAGATCTTACTTTTCATTAGTTATTTTTTGAAATATCTCTTGCACAAATACTCAGATTTGATTATACTTTTGCACAGCACAACTTTTCATGTGTCTAAGGAGAATTGTGATTTACCTATGTGTTCATGATTGTAAAATAAAATTCAAGTTTCTTAAATATCGTGTTCAAATGTTCTTTTCTTTTCCTCTCAAATTTGTGGAATCCAGTCTTGCCCCTTTGAGACTGTAACGTGATCTGTCATCTCTTCAATTTTTGTAATAAATCATCATTTAGAACTTATAAAAGCAACTTAGAAGCCAGGCAGCATATTACAAGTTTAGAATACGATTGTTTGACCCTCTAGGGGGTTTTAAAATCAGTTATCTACTGAAATTAAGGTAGAAGTCAGAGTAGGTGGAGTGTCCTTCTGTGTTATACACACTCACAATGCTGTTCATTACCCAGAACACACCAGTCCGGACATGTTTGTTACCCAGGAAAAATAGAGCCCTATTCATTATTCATCGAGGTCCTCCTGCACAGCAAAGACATTCATTCTTTAATGGCTCTATGACTAGGGTGTTGTGAAGCCCGAAGATGTTATTTTTGGAAGATAGTTTACCAATTAAAAGCATACGGCACTGGATTGCTTAGTCATGTCCTCAACATTGATTAGCTATAATTGCAGATGAACATCAGGAGAAAACTGAAGGCATATTGCTACATGCTTTTCTGCTTCCTTCAGACACCTCCCTGGAAACAGACTTCCAACTTTCAACCTCAGACTTTTTCTCCAAGTAACTTAAAAAATACACTAGGTTTGCTCCATCTCAAATATTTAATTATTTTCCTCTGAAATGTAATAAAATGTGTGATGTTAATATAGAGGCGAGTGTTAGAAATGATTGCTTGGAAGTGAATTCGGGCTATGAAGACAAATAAGACCATATTCTTTTGTAAAAAAATGGTGATACTTTATATGAAATTAAATATATTCTGCTTCTTTGTGGCTGATAAAAAATGGAAGCTGTTGGCCATAAATGTTTTATATAAATTCAGTGGAATTAAGTTTGTTTAGACTTTGACTTATCAATAAATGACATACATCATGATCAGTGCTATTTTCTTAAGCATAGATCTAAAAATTATTGCTAGTTTGTATTTGCTATGCAGGCTGTAAGCCTAATGATTTATCACTCTTTTCCTTAATGTCTACTGATCTTTTTAAAATGTGACACAGTTTTGGTGTCATGTAGCCATAAACTGCTTAGAAAACTTTGTCCTGTGTGGGTAAGAAGAATACATTTGTGAACATTTTAAAAATCTAAACTAAAAAGAACACTTAATCATAAAATTCTTAATGAAAATATTAGCATTGACAGAGAATATGTTAGAGGATTTTTCTGGACACACTGAGAAGCTGTTTTCCTGACTTGATAGGGAGCATATTTTACTGCTAAATTCTCCTACTTATTATTCAGAGTAATGACTAAGTTGAGGAAGTAAATTTTCTTTGTACTTCTGATGTCCGTGTATATTCATTCCAACCATGAAGGTGAATTGGTAGAGTTTGAAAAGGTCTATAAATAAGAATTATTATTGAAACCATTATCCTTGTAACTTGCAGAGGAGATGATATTTGTTATAAAAGAATCAGATATTTATTTTTTAAGGAATTAGCATGGCTTCTTCAAATGAAGTCACTAAATAACATGATTATAATCTTTGTCAAGCTATCAAGTAAAATGTATCAATGAAGTTATTGGTATGCTACTGGGTTGATACTATTTACTGGTTTTATGAAGCTGAGTGATTCTTTGTAGAGTAAAACATATACAACTTCTTTGTTGACTCCTATCCTCTTTCTCTTGTGACCAATAGTCTTTGTATAGCTTGTAGATGAGATCTCTGTGACTGTAGACATTAAAGAGAGAAAAGCTAACTTCTGCTTGGTCTAAAAAACATTGCTGTAAACCCCTCCCATTGCTTTCCACAGAAAAACTAATACTGCTTTAAGGTGTGATAATAAAACAAAGAAGTTTTATTGACTTGAATGTACTAGTAGATGCAGAAGAACCCATTCAAAATTTTCACTTCCCTTTTTCCTTTCTAGTGTCTACGCTAACTTACACTAAGTTTGAATGAATTTAATCATTATAATTAGGAGTTATTAGAAAACTCCCTGAATTAAAAGCTATGAATATGCTGATTATTGAATTTTAGAATATTCAGATTGCTTTCCATTATTAAAAGTAACTTGATATCAAAGTATGATCAACCATAAGAAGGTTTAATCACATTAATGTCTTAAAATTTCTTTGAGTCTCTTCTGATTCTTATCAACTGAAGGTTTTTTCTAATTTATTTATCTAAGTAACTTTCTGTTTGCTTTCATTTCTATGTAGAAATATTAAGTTAAAAAAAAGCCCAGTCAGTAAATTATCTTCCTATTCCTTCAGAGCACGGCCCTTCTAAGCTGAAGTTAAAAGAACAGAGATTTCTATGTAGTAAAATAGTTAAAAAAAAAAAAAGCCTTATTTTATGGGTTCATCATCAGTTTTTTCCCCCAAAACCCAGCCTGACATATTGCTTATTTAATGCTGAAATAATTAATTATAGTTAACTTAGAGATTTTAAAATTTGAGAAATCATTTTAATATAGCGAATTCAGGTATTCCATTGGAAAAGACCCTGATGCTGGGAAAGATTAAAGATAAAAGGAGAAGACAGTGACTGAGGATGAAGTGGTTGGATGGAATCACTGACTAAATGGACATGAGTGTGAGCAAATTCCCGGAGAGAGTGAAGGACAAAGAAGCCTGGAGTGCTGCATTTCATGGGGGTGCAAAGAGTCAGACGCGACTTGGTGACTGAACAACAGCAGTAGAGGTATTCCACTGATGAAAGTTAGCAACGCACGGAGAGCTATCCTCCGTCAAGTGTGTGTTGTCATTCATTTGCCTTAAGAAATATTATTTATGATGCCAGATGATCTGAAAACGAGGCAAAGCTCCATTCATCTTTCACAAAAGCAGAAGAACTAGGGTAGTGACTGCCAAGATGTATGGTTCCAATAATCTAGGTATGTTAAATTACTGCTTAGTTACAGAATCATCTCTCATAACATTAATATCTGAATTTATAACAAGTAAGACAAGGTTAAATGATCTTTTATGAACTACAGAAAAGCAAGTTTATTAATCTGCAATAGGATTTTCATCTGTGCCACTCTTCTACATTTATGTATCTGATTTGGAAACACTTCAGAAACACGTGATTTTTAAATAATGATATTATTGATGGCATCTATTAATATTGTGAGCCATAAAGTCAAAATGAAATGCTATTCCTTATGTATAATAAGCTTTTATAATGATGGTCTAAAATGATGCTTAGCTAGTATTCTATTTGCCAAGATTGTTCCAAGGCAGAGAGTGATTGTAAAACCGATTTTTTAAACTAAATATTTTATTACTTAATATTTAAATGAATAGCCTTAAATGTGTTTCTAGGCATGAAATGGGCTTCCCTGGTGGCTCAGATGGTAAAGAATCTGCCTGTAATGCAGGAGACCTGGGTTCGATCCCTGGGTTGGGAAGATCTGCTGGAGGAGGGCATAGCAACCCACTCCAGTATTCTTGCCTGGAGAATCCCATGGACAGAGGAGCCTGGTGGGCTACAATCCACGGGGTTGCAGAGTCGGAGACGACTCTGCGACTAAGCACACACAGGCATGAAATAGACTAAGATGTATGTCCAGCTATGAAACTCACAATCAGTGGAGAGGAGATTTCTGGATCACTAATAAATATGAAAAATTTTTAATGCATGTCAATCATTGTTATGCCTTAACATATTTTCTGTTTATACCTTATTGGTGACTGTTATTAACATTCCAAGTAAATATGAGGAGTGCTTAAGAATACAGGAAATACTTGCATTATGTTTCTAGCATCAGTTCAGTTCAGTTCAGTCGCTCAGTCGTGTCCGACTCTTTGCGACCCCATGAATTGCAGCACGCCAGGCCTCCCTGTCCATCACCAACTCCCAGAGTTCACTCAAACTCACATCCATCAAGTCAGTGATTCCATCCAGCCATCTCATCCTCTGTCGTCCCCTTCTCCTCCTGCCCCCAATCCCTCCCAACATCAGAGTCTTTTCCAATGAGTCAACTCTTCGTATGAGGTGGCCAAAGTACTGGAGTTTCAGCTTTAGCATCATTCCTTCCAAAGAACACCCAGGACTGATCTCCTTTAGAATGGACTGGTTGGATCTCCTTGCAGTTCCAAGGGACTCTCAAGAGTCTTCTCCAACACCACAGTTCAAAAGCATCAATTCTTCGGCACTCAGCTTTCTTCACAGTCCAACTCTCACATCCATACATGACTACTGGAAAAACATGTATGAAAACTAAATATAATTAAATAATTAGAGCTCTTCCAATTCCCTTGGCTAAACCCTAACATAACTATTAGGAAAAAATCTGATGAAGCAGATCATAACATTCTCTCCTCAGAAGCTAAGTAGCTCTGGCTTCAGAACCTTAGATGAATATTGTAAGATAGGAAAAATCTGTGGTCCCTCTGTGTTTGACTTCCCCCTCGAGATCATTAGCAACCCAGCTGGTTCTCAGTTGCCCTAAAAATATAATTTTAATGGGTTTATATTAGTAGTAGGTAAACTCATAAGGCTCAGTAAAGGTTAAATAGAGTACTAGGATTTGGTTTGGTATAAAACTTGAGAAGAAAAATGAAACACTATTTCTACCATTTTTGGTCATTATTTACCTGAGTTTACCCTTCTTTCTCTGTAACTCAGCAACCTTCCTGTTATGCAGGTACCTGGCAGAACTACTGTTGTTACATTTCTGATGGCTTTTTCATTACAGGCCCTTGTTTTTCAAGAGGCAGGTTAACTAAGCAATTTTGATTTGTACCAAGCTGAGATGTGGAATAGACACTTGAAGTCCATTCTCTTGTTTTCATAAGATTTCATTTGAACTTATTTGTGCTACTTGATCTAAATCCACAAAGAAAGGAAAAAAAACTTAAAAATTCATTCAGCTTCACATTCATGAATTGGTGCAACTGAGCAAAGGAATAGTAACTTGTGTAACTGCCTTTTCCCTCCTTATTCATGGCTTTTAAAAAAATTATTCACAATGAAAAACTTCATAGCACAACATTGCTGTTTTTGTAAGAAATATTAATGCCCATTTGTTTTACATACATAAGATAATGGTAAGCCCGCTTTACTTTGTAAAACATGGCACAGATATCATCTGCCTTTGTTAAAAAATTGAGATATTCATTTTAAAACAATATCTTTCACATCATAAGTACTTAGATTTACTGTATAAAACTTATATAATGTAGATAAGAAAGAGGAATATAAGATCAACCTACCTAGGACTTCCCTGTTGATGCAGTGGCTAAGGCCCTGTGCTCCCAATGCAGAGGGCCTGGGTTCGATCCCTGGTCAGGGAACCAGATCCTGCATGCTGCAACTAAGACCCAGCCCAGCCAAATAAATAATTCAGTAAATAAATATTAAAAAAAATAAAATCAACCTACCTAATGCTATTACATTAAATTTCAATCTCTTTCTATGTCTCCTGTTGTATTCTTGCCTGTAGTCTTAGGAGCTTCTTGGGGAAAGCCCATCCCTTTCCACTTCCACATAGAGTTGCCACACAGCAGTAATCAGTTATACCTGCTGTTTCAATATTCCCTCCACCTACTTCATATACAATTCCATGTAGTAATGCATCCACTTCATTACTTTACTAGAATGTTTCTGTTGAAGTTTCCAGGAAGCCTATCATTGTCCAAGTACTATTTTCTCCAACATCCTTGGCTTTGATCTTCCCTGGGATTTGCTTCGTCTTGGAAAATCTTCTAACTTGAATCCCATAATGCTACCTCATTTTTGTTCTTATATTTGCAACCAACCCCTATCTGTTGCCTTCACTTCCTTTGCTTTTCCTTTATGTTGCTATGGTCATTAATTTGCTTTCATTTGTAAATAACTGAGTAACCAAATGACAGAGGCATAAACTACGGGATATTTATGAATTATTTAACAACAAGTTAAGAGGTTGGCAGTCGTGGGGCTGATTTTGTGACTCAGGACAGGAACCAAGGATCTAAGTTCTTTCCGTCCTCTGGTCTGTCCTTCTCTATCCCTTGGCAGTGTCTTGTCTCCTACTCACGAGATGGCCAACCAGCTCTAAGAAGACAGGCGCCTGTGTGCATGCTCAGTGTCCAGCTCTTTGCAACTCCATGGACTGTAGCCCACCAGGTTCCTCTATCCATGGAATTTTCCAAGCAAAAATACTGGAGTGAGTTGCCATTTCCTTCTCCAGGGGATCTTCCTGATCCAGGAATCAAACCCACTTCTCTTGCATCTCCTGCATTGGCAGGCGAGTTGCTTACCACTGTACCACCTGAGGAGGCAGAGGCAAAAAGACCTCTCTGTTCCCATATTTCTTTCCTTTCATCAGGAAAAATGCTTTTCTCAGAAATCTTTTGCTTATATTTCATTGGGCAACAAGGGGTGTTAGGCCCATCCCTACACTATTTAATGAAAAGGGAACTTTTCATGACTTGTTTCTAGGTTCTTTCTATCCTCCAAGGGATGACCATTGTGATTCATCCCTTGGTGCTGGCATGATGCCCTGAACACAGTTGGGATTAGGATAGCAAGAAAGAAGAGCCAATGATCACGGGGTGGATACCTGACAGGGGCAACTCTGCCCACCTGCCAACTGTGGCTGCTCCTTAGAGGTTTAATTTTTTTGTCTCCATATCTCAGTCTCTGAGGCTCCATTCATCTTATGCCCAGAGGGGTTGTTGTGAAATAAACAGCTGGGATGTGAATGTGCTGTATAAACAGGAGTCTTATGTCCTAGTAAATACTACATTTTCCTAATGAGACTTACAATTTTGAAATAACGTTTCAGTAAAATTTTTTTTTGTATGTATTGAACCAAGGACCAAACCGTTCTAATCCTTTCTGCAAAATGTATCTTCACCTTCTTTCCATTTACTATTCTCCTATTCTGGTCTCAATCACCTGAAATCTTGACCACAGAGTTCTGTGTGTTTCTCCTACTGACCTTTCCCTTGCTTCTATGTGCTTGCTTCCTTTGCTTTGAGGTTCTTCTTGTTCTAACTTCTTTTTCCTATGACGTACAATATAAACATTACTGTCAGGGTTCAAGTCTCTCAGCTAAACTCTTTTTTTTTTTTTTTTTCCTATCTAAACCAAATGCCAACATCTCCTTAATATGAGTTCTCATCTTTCTAGTCAAGGCTCCTCTATAAACGCCTATGACCTTCAAGGCTCATTCCAATACCTCATCTAGGTTCTGCTGTTGCCCTTAACTGGAAAGTCTGACTTAATTTCTTACACCAGCTCACACAGTGCGACACTGTCCAGTGAGTGGACCAGGAAGGTTTGAGAGCACCAGTAAAGCAAGTTACTTGATTCTTTGGTCTGATTGGAATTTATAAGTTCAGTTCAGTTCAGTCACTCAGTCGTGTCTGACCCAGTCATGTCTGACCCTTTGTGACCCCATGAACTGCAGCACGCCAGGCTTCCCTGTCCGTCACCAACTCCCTGAGCTTGCTCAAGCTCATGTCCATCGAGTTGGTGACGCCATCCAGCCATCTCATCCTCTGTTGTCCCCTTCTCCTCCTGCCTTCAATCTTCCCCATCGTCAGGGTCTTTTCCAATGAATCAGTTCTTTGCATCAAGTGGCTAAAGTATTGGAATTTCAGTATTGGAATTTATAAACCTACCTTAAATTGTTTCACCCTCCTGATGGGATTACACTAATCTCTGTCTGATTAAGTTATAATTCTTTCCATACTACCCTTCCTATAAGTCTAGGACCTGTATACAAGAACCTAGGGCTGTATTATTGCATTGAATGCTTATTAAATACTTAATGATTTTTAAATATCTTAAAATACACATACTATGTTTTTACCCCTTTTTCCTCCACTTCAAATGTCCTTTCTATTGCATTATTTGCTATATATTGCAAGAATAATGGTAAATTACAGTGAGTCCCGATGCGTGAGGAGAGAATAAGTTATGTGTGTAATCACTCCCCTCCTCTGGAGTGCAAAATGCCCACCACCTGACTGACAAAAACAGAACGTTGAAGGTCATGTCAAGTGTCATAGAAATAATGACTTGGCTATAGCATTTCCTAATCCTACCCATCTTATCCTTTGTCCACTATGACACAAGAGTATATTTTGTTTCATCCTGATTTCAGACTTTGAGGGAAATAAATTCAAGTCACTTGAGGTCTACCAGTTAGTACAATATCGTGAAGGCAAAAATTATGCTAAAATTTTAAGAGAAAAAAAATGTGACTGAAGTTTTCAGAAAGAAATACTTGTGTATGGAATTTTCAAGAGGGAAAAATTAACTTGTAAAGAAGAGAAACTCATTTTTAAGCATTTTCATAGTTTAAATCAGGTTGGATCTTGAACTTGGGAGTCTTTTTGGTGGAGTAAGAGAGGAGGAATTTATTAAAGAGAGGAAGAAGAGGTATCTAATGTGTTGTAATGATGATGAAGATGACTATGACAGTGGTCGTGATAACAAACAGAATGACTTAAATTTCATGGTCATTCTGGTCATTAAGAGCTATCGTCTGAAAAACATAGCTTTATAGAGAAGATCCAAAAAACTGGACGTTACCCTACAGTTATTTCTGAATAATGAGCTGACCTAAACACACACAGACACAAAAGTAAGTAAGTATTATCTGTTTTTTTTTGGTCTTGCATTTACCTGTTAGTAGTTGCATGAGCTTTGGGTTTCAACACATACTCCTGCCCAGCAAATTTCATTAACATAATAAAATTGATAAGAATTTTCATTTTTATACCATTTCACAAAACTTGAGTATAAGGCAGGAGGAAAGAAGTGAAGTGATTCTCCACTTGAAAATTTTGTTCATTTGGAAGAAAATGCTAAGTCTAGTATGTGAGAGCCTTTAGAGCAAGGGAAGACCTCAATGCCCTCCTAAATATCTTCCTTCATGTATCCCACTGATCCTTGCTCTTTTTTTGTCACCTCTTCTTGTTCTGCTTCTTCTTCGCTTTCCTGTTCATCTACACACTAGAAATCTGAGATAATGATTTTTGATCCAAGATTATGTAACATTTGAAGTTAAAAGGGGGACATTTTTGAGTCCAGAACCCAAAATTAAAAAAACAAACTACTTATGTCTAATGTATGCCTGCGTTATCTTTAGAAAATAAAAAGTCAAACAGCAATAAGCCCAGTAATTAGAGCAGCGACTGTGCCCTGCTATTCCGGGTCCCCCTCTAATTGTTCATTTCTGCGAGGGCTGTGTCGTGAATTGTTGCTCATATTTAAAGCAACAATTGGCATTGCTTGTCCTTTACAACCACAAAAATATAGTTTAATAACGTAAGTTAATGACTTAAAATACTTTGTCTTTCTAGATGACTTCGTTATGGTATTTAAAAGTAGCATTTCGGGTGAGTACGAAGGATGTGCAGCCAATGAAGAAAAGAGGAACGCTTCCCTTTTATCCCCCTTTTGCTGCCGATTAGAAAGAAATCCAGTCCAGGTTTTGCCTTCGACTCTGCCTCTGAATTTCGGCTGTGCGATGTGTAGCACGTTTCTCTCCCTCCCCTCCTTTCTCCTTCCCTCTAGCCTCCCAGCGTCTGTCTCCAGGATTTCTCTCTTCCTATTTCAGGAGGACTCTCACAGGCTCCCTCAGCCTGTGCGAAGCTGAGGTTTCCCCTGGATCTCGTATATCCCCAACACATACCTCCACGCACACACGTCCCCGAGAACCCCGCGCTCACACCGACACACACTCGCGCGCGCACACCCTCGCGGTCGCCTGTCCATCTCCCTCCCGGGAGAGCCGGCGCGCGTCTCCACCTTCGCCGCACACTCCTGCTAGCCGAGCTCGCCGCGCGCTAGGATTCTTGCGGCTCGAAACTCGGATCGCAGCGTTCAACCCCTATGGTGGTTTTTTGAAACATTTCTTTTCCTTCTTTTCCTCGTTTTTATTGCACTGTTTTCGGTCTGGGGGACTAGTGGAGCGAGGCGGCTGCTTTCTCAGTCAGCCCTGGTTGGCTTTGCCATCCTCCATCAGGCTTATAAAAGTTTGCTGAGCGCAGTCCAGAGGGCTGCGCGGCTCGTCCCCTCGGCTGGCGGAAGGGGGTGACGCTGGGCAGCTGCGAGGAGCGCGCCGCCGGCTCTGGCGGGCTTTCGGCTGGAGGGGCAAGGTGAAGAGCGCACGGGTCCCGGGGTTCACCGAGCTGGATTTGCATGTTGCACCATGCCTTCTTGGATCGGGGCTGTGATTCTTCCCCTCTCCGGGCTGCTGCTGTCCCTCCCGGCCCGGGCGGAGGTGAAGGCTCGGAGCTGCGGCGAGGTCCGCCAGGCGTACGGTGCCA
>NW_011494797.1:2243615-2269731 GCF_000754665.1 Bison bison bison | reverse complement strand
AGGGCTCCCCCGATCGCGGTTGGTCACTCGCGGTCCTAGGCACAGCCCTGCCGCCCCGCGCGGCACCCCGTCCGGAGCGCGGCCTCGCCAGCCTGCTCCGGGGAGCTAACTTCAGCGGGTGGCTCGCTAGCGGATGCGTCCCGGAGGTCTCCTCGGACCCCGCGTCCCCCGGCCACGGGTGTTTCTCCTTCGAGAACCCCCAACCCCTGGGTCGGGCGCCGGCGTGTGGGGAGGGCTCGGTTTCCGACCACTTGCGCGGTCGCCTGGGTGCATGTTTTCCGGCTCTTAGCTCCAACCGAACCCGAGCATCTCGGGGGCTCTGTGAATGAAACGTGTTAGGGAGAGGTAATCCCCTGGCTGCGGGAGCGCGGAGCTGAGAGAGGCAGAGAGGGGCCAGGGGATGCTGCGAGGGCGCGGGCTGCTCAAACCCGGCAGCCGAAGTCCTCAGTGCCCCTCAGATGGTCGAGTCAGAACCCTGGATTTCCACCAGCCTTTCTGCGTTTTGCCCAGGAGCTGGTCTCTACTGTGCATTTTGCAGTGATGGTAAAACACCACGGTTTCGATACGTAGTGGGATTGCCGTTTTATGGTTGATGCACAAACTCTACAAGTGAGGGTTTTTACTTATCCCGGAATGAGCACGTTTCTAGAAATGTAGCACTGGGGGAAAAAAAAACAAAAAAAACAAAAAAAACAAAAAAAACAAAAAAAACCCCAACAACACAACAGCTTATACATCACGCTAACAGCGCGGAGCATTATATACAGGGAGAGGTTTTCAATTCTGAGCCTTAGGCAGCCTCTGGTGAGTCGCAGGCGGAACCTGTGGTGAATTATAAGACCACTTTTCTCTCTGTCACTTCATCTCGCTTTTCCAGAGCTCCTTAATTTGTTAATCAATGCGTAGAGAGCGACTGCCCCCACAGATCCTTAAGTTTCTTAACTCTCCTTCCCCTTTGTCTACTGTTATTTCATTCTTTTTAATTAATTGATAAGGATCAGCTATGCCTTTTTTTCCCTCCCCCAATCTCAGGGAATTCAACTTTTTAAAGGTTTAGAATATGGATCACTTTTTTCTGGGAACTTTTTCTCCACTAATCTGGGTTTTTTCAAACTATGTCTTTTAAACACACATGTATTTCCCAATGTGATTTCAGAAAAGGTATCTCCAAGAAGAAAATAGTTAAGTATTTTTAAATTGCTTCTGTATTATTTAATGAATTGTGGGGCTTTCAGGAGACTACAGGTCTTTACCACGATGCAAATCTCCTTAATATCAAAGGGAAGGTTTTCTGTGTATATGATTTCTGTAGGCACCATTGACTTTTCTGAAACATTCCCAGTGGTTGAAATAAATCCTTTAGTAGATTTTTAGCTACAGAGATTTTTTTCCCCCCTTTTCTATCCCCACCTTGACAATTACAGGGCTTGTTAATTAGCTATGAATTTCTAAAATGTGTGCACTTTCTGTTACATTCTCTTTCTAGGACTAAGGGGACTGTTGACTTTGCATAAAGCTTCCTGTCCTTTGGTACCCTTTGGTACTCAAGCTATAGGTCATTGGGGGGTCAGAGGCACATCTGATAGGAAAAACAAAAGAGATGAAAGGTACCTGTGTATTAAGGATCAACATTTTTTCGAGGTAAACTTCACTCAGTCTACCTATTGCTGTTGGAAGAATCATCTGTGTCCTATTATTAAACGAACCCACTTTCGTTCTCCTCCCTAGTTCCTGATACTATTTACTTTTAATTATCTAGTATATGGCAGTTATCCTTCCCTTCAAGTCCTTATCCTTTGCCTTGTTTGGACTTTTAATGGGTTGCTTGAGAAACAGCATGTGCTGTTAGTCTGCCAGGGAACATGAATTTAAAGGAACTGCTGTTCAAATTTCAGGTTCATGAGAGCTGTTTCTAATTGAAAGATATCTGCAGGTAGCTTGCCTGATAAAATAACTGAAAAGTAATGAGGACATTATGTCTCATCATGACATTATTAAAGTTTTACTCAGAACTCACAATTGTGAAATAGTGTTGCCCTTTTCTATTCTAGGATAAAAGGGAATTCTTCAAACTCAACAGATGAGGGGCTGTGATGGGTCATATATAAAGTTCGACTCTCAGAGAGTGGTTGGGAAAGAGGAGGCCTTCAAGGGGCAGCTTGTACCATTAATCTTCACTCAGCCCTGATTTTAAACCATCCCAGGCAGATCAGATAGACTATCTGTCCTTGTTTGAAAGACCTCCAAAGGAGTAGACTCTTGAGCCCCTCTCAGCAATCCATTCTGATATTTAGTAATTTTTGTGGTATCCGAAAGTTTCCAGATATCTAGTCAAAAACCTTCAAAATGTGCTTATTTTCTCTTCTGTCTACTGGGAAGATATTGAGCCATGTATCATCGAGTTCTTTGTTAGGACTGTTATTCTGATCAAAGGTCAGCATTGAAACATGCCGGTTTTTCTTCCAGCACCAGTAATGTTATCTTGTTTTCCAATCCAAGTCATACTGATGGCTCCAAACTTGTAAAGGAACTCACAGCTGAAAAGAGCATCTGCTTAAAAGGCTGGGCAATTCAGGGGATGTTGTTTTATGCTTATGGAACCTCTGTTTTATGCTTTGAGCCTTTTTGGAGTCATTAATTATAATATGCGTGTGTTGCTGACTAGTGATAATTTATTGGCTCATGTTAATGTTTTTTGTTTATCTAATGTAACTTTACTTAACATTCCCTTATGTAGGAATTACTGTGTCCAGCACCTACTGTGTACAACATTACCTACTTTGAAAACATTAAACATTGCCTGATTGACTTTTTCTAGTAACTTAGATACTATCATTATCCCCATTTTAAAGATGGAAAGACTGAGCAACAGATAATTAACTTGCCTGAGGATGACTCAGCTAGAAAGCCAGGAGCCTAGAACTCAAATGCAGGCACTCTGATCTCAGGCGCTGGAGTATATACACTTCATCTTGCCCACTGCCATGTTGTATTTGTTGAATGAATGCATGTAAAATCAATTCTATTCTCATCTAATACCTACATAGCCTGGTATTCTCAATCATCATATGCATTCACTCACAGTTCAAGCTGAGAATTTTTCTATTTACTTGCAACATCTACAATTTTTCAAACTCACTTTGAATTTGGGTTTTATGTTCTCTGGAATTGGCTATGCTTCCACCACTAAATTGTCTGTGTATTTGTGCATTTTGCTGATCATTGTATAGATGTGGTTTTATAAAAGATAGAAAGTAAAAACATGTGTCGGGTGTTTTTTTCAATATACTGGGCCTACTTTCTGAATAATGGGTTAGTCCAAAAAAACTTACTATAGGAAATTATCATGAGGGTAGAAGGAGGAGGGAAGTTTATCTCCAAAAATTAGTGGGGGGGATATAACTAACACTGTTCTCAATAATTTACTCTGCCAACTTTTTCCTATGAGTCAGGCTATACCTAGATATTAAGAAAGCATGAAAATTCTCTCCTGTCTCTTTGATATCAGCTTATCTCAAAAATGTGAAAATCTCAAAAATCTAAAGTAAAAAAAAAAATTCTCTAATATTCCAGGGACTTTGATTGTTTTAGTCCTTTATCATTTTCAAATTTCAGAATCTTACCTGGCCTGGGTCCAGCAGTTCCTTCCTTTTTTTGGTGGGCTTCCCAGGGAATAAGCCTGCCCTTCCTCTGCTCACCAGCAAACCAACTTCTTTAATACATTTGCTGTTAACCCAACTCTTTTTTCAATTTACATGTAGATATCACATTAACGTAAATTAAAAAACAGTGTTTGGTAAGTCTTACTCTTTAAATCTCCTAGTTAGGGATAAATAATTTAATTTCCATTTAACCGCCTTCTTCAAAGAGTTCTGATTTCCTAGCGCCCTGTTTCGTTAGATGATGTCTTTAAGATCCTTTCGAAGAACAGTGTGAAGTATAAATGAATTAGTGGAACTTCAAATGGTTTTTTTATGATTTGTCAAGTCACTAGATTACTGAAAGATTCACATTAATTCCAGGTATCAAAGCAATCTAAAGTCTGGGCTATTAGGAGTACCACTTGTTAGACTTTTGATTTGGGAATTAATTTTAGAATGATCCTTGCAAACAGAGTTATCTTAGCTGATTTAATTAGAAGATGATATGTCATCACTGAGAATAAGAGTTCATTTGAGTTGACTGATACACTTTTTTGCATAAAACTCACATCTTTTAACTGTGCCACATCGTAATAGCTTGTGAGCAGAAATGTAGGCCACTATCAAAAGTGGTTTAAAATGTACAGTGAGATGTTCTTTAGAATATTGTAGTATAAGCATTGCATTATAACTTATGTGAGAGGGTGACTACTGTTCTTTTGCAGTTATGGGTATTATGAACACTTAACAGAATATAAAATTATTGAGTCTTTTTAAACCAAAGTGACATACCATTCAGTCACAAGATTTTTATAAAAATATGAGTTTAGGATAAAAACTGTAGTAAAGAAATTATTGATAAAATAATTCATTAGCTTAATCTTAATATATTCAGACTCACAAAAGTAAAATCATAAATAAGACTGTTTTTTTCCTCCTTAATTCATATATCTCTGAAGGCTTCTAGTAAGGCCAGCAAGGTGACTTGGAGTTGTCTTGTCTGTATAAACAGGAAAAATTATTATTTCAAACTGGTGCTTATATCATTTTGCAGACCAAATTCTGCTCTCTTAAATTCTTTAGCTGGTGCATAATGAGACTTTAAATAGTTTCATAGTCTTCTCCAGTATTCAGTTTTTAGTGACTTACATGAGAGCGCATGATAGTGTAGTTGACTCCTTGGGATGGTGTGTTTGTAAATAAAGGATTTCATAGTACTAATTCTTTGGTGAAGGTTTAAAAACTCTAATACTCTTGGATGGACATATTTAAGAGTTTTGAAAACCCAGGATGAAAAATATTTTTAGACAAATGCACAGTTAGTAACAAGGAAAAGTAGAAATTCGACTCCACATTTACACATTATCCAGGCTATTGATTACTATTACAACCTATTCTTCATCTCTTTTAGGCATTTGTTTTTTATTTCTCTAATAAATAGTTCTTGTTTGCCTACTATGTGTAAGTCACTGTGTGGTGCTAGCTGTAGGGCCCCAGGGAGTTTTAATCCCAGCAGGGAAGCAGAAATTCAGGGCACCTTTAGCAGTGAATGGGCGAGATGAGTACACAGCGCTGGGGTACCTGACTCTGGGAAAGCATTTAATAGGACCGTGTCCTCTGATCACAGGGTTATGGAAATGCCTCCTTGAGGAAGAGTGATGGGCTCTGAAGCCTGAATACAGAGTCAGAGGGGGCAGAGGGAACACACATTTCCTGTGTGGTAAGAAGGCCCCGAACCTGGGGAAACAGCCGTTGAAGGGGCAAAGGGTATGAGAGCCTTGGGAGAAGAGCCTGAAGAAGTCAAAGTATTAGTTGCTCAGTCGTGTCCGACTCTTGGCGACCTTGTGGCTCTGGCCCACCAGTCTCCTCTGTCCATGGAATTCTCCAGGCGAGAATACTCTACAGTGGGTTGCTATGCCCTACTCTGGGGGATCTTCCCAACCCAGGGATTGAACCTGAATCTCCTGCATTGGCTGGTGTATTCTTTACCATCTGAGCCACCAGGGAGGCCCAGGACTGGGTTGGTGACTTGTGATCCAAGATGGCCCAAGCACATTGACCAAACATTTACTTTTTTTGGCACAGACATGGACCCTTAGTGCTAAAACCTGTGGGCTAAAGTCAACTGTTTATAGCTCAAAGAAGCAGATTTTAAACTATATGCTGCTGCTGCTAAGTCACTTTAGTCATGTCTGAATCTATGTGACCCCATAAATGGTAGCCCACCAGGCTCCCCCGTTCCTGGGATTCTCCTGGAAAGAACACTGGAGTGTGTTGCCATTTCCTTCTCCAATGCATGAAAGTGAAAAGTGAAAGTGAAGTCGCTCAGTCTTGTCTGACCCTCAGCGACCCCATGGACTGCAGCCTTCCAGGCTCCTCTGCCCATGGGATTTTCCAGGCAAGAACACTAGAGTGGGGTGCCATTGCCTTCTCCGTTTAAACTATATAGAACCTCCCTATTTTGTGTACCCTGGGCCTATAAAAGACTCTAAGCAGCTGCGCCCTCAACACCCCATGGCTGAGCACCATTGCCCAGAGACCTCATCCCCCTTATCTGACAGGATCTTTCAGTGCTTCCTCTTCCTTGCAGGGTACTCTGATACCTGTGGAAGTGCTGAGCTCTGAAGGACTTCTCCTTATTGCAACCTGTCCAAGTGCCTCCCAAATAAAGCTTGTTCTGTCCGCTGCCCTCTCTTGGCCCTGTCTCTTTCCTTGACCAGCATTGTAATCTGTTCAACTCACTACTGTGAATAAGGCCTTTAACCCAGAGCAGTGAGAAGCTGTTGAAGTGTTTTAATTAGGAGGGGACATGGTTTTGAGTGTTAGTGTGGTTGCTTTGTAGAGAACTGATTGGACGAGAGCCAAAGGCAGATACAGGAAGAGGAGAGATGTTAGCGTGAACCAGAGTGGTGACTGTGGGAGAGGCAGGAAGTGGAAGGGTTCGAGAAGTATTTAGGAGGTAAAATTGATACCACCCAAACCATCGATCAGTCCACAGTTATTTATTGAGCATCTACTATGTGTCTGACAGTGAATGTGTGTGTGTGAGATAGAGGTTGAAAGAGAGAATTATGTGTCCCAGAAATGTTTATCAAATTAACAAGTCAATATAAATACTTTGACACAGTTCATGTGTACCTTTTAATGGCAACAGAATATCATAAAACCAGAAGAGGACTGTTAGGAGTTTTAGGGTCACTGAGAGAAAAAGATTTCCTAAATAGAGGCACTTTATTAACTCTCAGAAAGTATCAAAATATATGTCATCAGCTGTGTTCATTTGAAATTCGAGTAAAAAATGTATGTTTTTTATACAGTGTAAAATGTAAAAATGTATGTTTTAAAAATTTTCACTAAGATGAAAAATGGGTTTCCCTGGTGGCTCAAGGGTAAAGAATCTGCCTGCAATGCAGGAGACCCGGGTTCCATCCCTGGGTCAGGAAGATCCCCTGGAGGAGGGCACGGCAACCCACTCTAGTACTCTTGCCTAGAGAATCCCCATGGATAGAGGAGCCTGGAAGGCTGCAGTCCATAGGGTTGCACAGAGTCAGACACAACTGAAGCGACAAAGCAGCAGCAGCAAGAGGAAGAATATATTAAATTGTTACAGGGGACATAGGTACACCTATGGCTGATTCATGTTGATGTTGACAGAGAACAACAAAATTCTGTAAAGCAATTATCTTTCAATTAAAAAATAAATACATTTATTAAAAAAAATGGTTACTTCATTGCCTAAGATTAAACGGTCTATGGCTTAAGTGCCAAATTACGTGACTGACTGTAATAATAAGAATCATATCAGAAAGAGATTTCTTTGACCTTGCTGAAGGGAGGAGGTAAAATTTTATTGGGAGTGTTTTAGTCAGGGTTCTCCAGAGGAACAGAACCAAGAATGTATATCTCATATGTAAATATATGGGAGATTTATTAGATAGATAGATAATTAGGGATATAGAAGAGGAGATTTATTATAGGAGTAGGCTCATGTAGTTACATAGGCTAAGCCCCACAGTATACTGTCTGCAAACTGACTACCCATGAAAGCAGGTGGGATAGTTCAGTCTGAATCAAAAGTTCCAAGGACCTGGAGCTCTGTTGTCCATGGGCAGGAATATGTGGGCATCCTAGCTCAAGAAGAGAGAGAGGATTTACCATTCCTCTGCCATTTTGTTCCATTTAGGAGATCAAGCGATTGGCTGATGCCTGCCCACATTGGTCACTCAGTCTGCTGAATCAAGTGCTATTCTCTTCCAGAAACACCCTCATAGACACACCCAGAAATGATGTTTTGCTACTTATCTGGGTCTTCCTTAGGCTGGTTTAGTTGACGTGTAGAATTTACCATCAGAGGAACCTTGAAGAATGGGTCACCTTTGACAGAGGGCCCTGAAAGAAGCCATTAGGGTTGGGGTTAAGCAGGCGAGCAAAATACAGCTTGTGGGAGAGAGTCAGCAGGGTTGATTAAGAGCTTGTTAGAAGTAATGTTGAACAGATAGGGTGGGCTTGGAGTTTTGGGCATCCTTGGCTTTGTACAGCAGAAAGTAGATTATCATCTGAGAGTCATGGCAATGAAGGCATATGAGGAGAGTATTGTTTTAGGTCGGGCAAGAAGTATAAACAGGATGGAATAGAGAGGGGTCATGAAAAGTTCGGAGATGGAAGGAGGACAGCCAGGGAGCGATTTTCGGTACCAACACATGAGCAGCTGAGGGCACAGATGAAGATAAGAGGCAGACAAAAGGGTGAATGATGTCATCAAAGAAGAGGTAAAATTAAAAAAAAAAAAAAAGCTTTAAAAACTGCTCTGCTACTTAGAAGTTCCACTAAAAAGGTTTAAAGAGGACAAGCCATTGAAACTCTTGCCTGAAATAATCTGTGTCCCTTAAGATACTTTTGGTTTCAGGTCACAGAAAATCCTGACTCAACTGGTTCACGCAACCAAGGAGAGCCATTCTTTTACATGCAAAGAAGTCTCACCATGGAGCAGTTCTAGGGTGGAAGGTGGCAAGTGAACAGTATGACCCACTCGCAGATTCTCCCCATCTTTTGATCCTTCCATTCTCATCCTCATCATCCACATCAGCTACATGATGAAAACAAGATGGCTACTGGAGTACCAAGAAGCAAAGCCTCGGGACAGTGCGCTGAGGCACACAGTGGGACCATTCCTTCCCACGCACATCTCCACATTGATGAGGCAGCCTGCCCCCGGAAGTCCCCAGTATATTTACCCACCCTTTTCATTCCAGAATTACTTCCTGTGCCCATGCTTGAAGAGAAAGGGACTGTGGCTGTTGATCTGAACTTGTTTAGTTGCTCAGTCATGTCCAACCCTTTGTGACGCCATGGACTATAGCCTACCAGGCTCCTCTGTTCATGGGATTCTCCAGGCAAGAATACTGGAGTGGTAGGCCATTTCCTTTTCCAGGGGATCTTCCCAACTCAGGGACCAAACCCAAGTCTTCTGCATTGGCAGGCAGATTCTTTACCACTAGCACCACCTGGGAAGCCCAAATAAATAAATAAAACTAAACTTGAGCCACTATTTTGTATTAATAGTGCAAAAGGAGTGATAGATATTACATGGCTCTTAATGTGATGAAATTGGTAGTGTAAAACACCATTTGTAAAATGGTCTTGTCAAAAGATTGAACATGTACACCTCAATGTTCATAGCAGCACTGTTTACAATAGCTAAGACATGGAATCAACCTAAATGCCCATCAACGGAATGGAGAAGGAAGGTCTATATAATGGAATATTACTCTTTATACCTGCTTGGAAGAGAAAGGAAAAGGACTGTGGCTGTTGATCTGAGCTAGTCACGGTTATGCTGTAAGAGGGGCTGATAGCCTTTTGCATTTTCATGGCCACTAAATTGGTTATTTAATCTTTATAATCTTAATAAGAATCTCAAGGAGTGGAGGGGTAATGGAGAAACTGAGAGGGATGACTCAGACTACCTGAATTAATAATTTGGCATTCTTGCTTTAGACCTATTTCTCAACACTGGCCAGTGGCGAACTGATGCATGTAAAATGATTGACTCTCTAGAGGGTAGTGTATAGGGAGACCTGATTTGTAGCATTTGCCAATTTTTGTGGTCTAAATGTTCCCACCATGGCCAATTTCGAGCCACTAACAGATTAGCAACCAGCTCACAAAATTCCAGAAAATTTAACAACTGGCTCTTTTCAGTTGGAAAGAACCAGGGCTTATCCTGGAATCATATGAGATATTAAAAAAAAAAAAAAACAAAACCCTACACTTGGGCTTCATCTTCAGATATTCTGATTTAAGGGGTCTGGGAAGGATATTCTCCCTCCCTCCCTCTCCTCCTTTTTAAAATTTCCCAAGGAATTCTGATGTACATGTGGGGAGGAGAGCCAGTGATCTGGAGCCAGTGCTTCATACACATTATCAAGTACCAGAATCACTGGAGGGCTTGCTAAGCTCAAATGCCTGGGCCCTACCCCCCAAGTTTCTGAGTCAGTAGTTCTGGAACAGGGCCTGGAATTTACATCTTTAGCAAGTTCCTGGGTGATGTTGATACTGTCTGTCCAGGCACCATCTTTTGAGGAGTGTCTGGGAGCCATACTCTGAGTGCATTCAGCGTGGTTTTAAACACACTTTATTTTCTGTTTGGTCAGGGTAGCCAGTTCAATTTGGGCAATGCTTTTGCGTTGTTTTTCGCCTTGATCTTGGGTAAGAACCTCCACCCAGAAAGCGTCTCTGCTCCAAATTGCACACACACCCTATTTCCTCTGCCTTCTTCCAGATGTCTATATTGGCCACTAGGGGGACCAAGGGAAAGCGAGTGACTGGATTAGTTCAAACCTTCATTACCGGTGCCTGGAGCAGACCGGGTTTCACCCAGCTGACTGAGGCGTTCCTGCATGAGTAAAAAGAAAAGCACAACATTGCTTGAAAGGGAAACTGGGAAGGACAATTTAAGTTTCTTTCGCAGTAGCATCCCTATTATTTTTAGCTAATGTGGTCAGCTTTCTGTGAGTAAGTAGGACACATTTTGGGGTCCTTTTTAGAAGATATCTCTGGTCAAGAGTGATTCCAGCCCCATCTCTCCATCTTTGAGCTGCTTTTCCTGTGCAGATTTAGCCATTTGTTCCTGACTTCCAGATACAAGGAGACTACATTAGAGCTGGTCACTCTTCATTTTATATGCATTTAATTAAAGGCGTAGCATAATGCATTCTGGGCATGCACACCTGTGTCCTGTAGGCTTTATCGGCTAGTGTGTTTGCTTCTTATTACGTCTCGGATTTCCTGAGAAATTGACTTTCTCTTTTTGTGTCCCCGGTAGAGCTGAGATTAGCAGAGGCCAGTGCTCCTCTGCTGAATTTCAGGGAGCTAGGGGTGTTTCCATTCAAGGTTGCAGTGAAGTGGAGGCCGCTCTGTAAAAAAAGCACTTTGAGGTCTTCCAAAAAAGAGATGAGTAACTATCAATTATTATTTTCTTAATGGGTCAGAATAGCACAGAGTCAATAGCACTTTTGCAATGAACTTGAAAAAAAGCCACCATGCTTTTGGCTAGTATAGATGTTTGTAAGTGATGGGCCTTAATTTTTTGGGGGGGAAAGTAAGAAAATATTGTCCTTTAGCTGTTTGCTTATCCTATGTTATTCCAAATCCTAACTGGGAGTTTTTAAAACTTAGAAATGATAACATTTAAAATCACTTGATTTTTTCTCTTTTTTTTGTAGCAGAAGTTTTAACAAATGATTTTGAGGAGTTTAAGTGATCTTTGACATAATGGGAGCTCTATTTAGAAAATAATTTTTAATTCTGAAGTATTAATAGCAGTTAATATTCCTGAAATGTAGGGATTCTGAGCATTCCTACTTGATCTGTTCCAGCTTCTCCTGTTTGTACTGAATTTAGGGAACATAGTTGACTGTTACTTTTACATTATCAAGTGTTAATGTGTGAAAGGCTTTTATTGTGCTTTTACTACTCATTTGATTATGTGGTTATCTTATACAATATTTTTTCACAGACTTGGGGGTATTCAGACACCAGGAGGTTAAGTACTATGTTAAAACCTTAGGCCAATCTTTTTATATGACTGCCATAAAGAATATATTCATTTTGCTTACATTACCACATGGCTCTCATAAAAGGTCAATTTCAATTGAATATAATAGGTTGCAAATGGCAACTTGTATGTCATCAATAACAAAATTAATACATATAATCTCTTTTCACTTACCACCTTCTGTTTTTTAGAAAAAATAACTTGAGGATTTCTTAAAATCAGAGATCTTCATGATATGTTTTGTATAATAGACATATCAAAATTGTATAAACATGTTTTTCTATTTTAATCAAGAAATTACATGTAATCACATTTAAATTCCAGTTAAAACAATACATTAGGTGCAACAGATATTCACAGCAAAAAACCATGAAATTATGCTTTTTCATTTTGTCATATTAATTTAACAAATTATCTTTGAGTCAGTTTCTCAGCCTGGGTTATTACTGTAAAGATGAATTCAATATTGTGAGAAGGTATATGCCTAATCATAAGCTAATTGCTATGATTTAAGGATGGCAATTTATTTTTACCCAGCGTATGCTTAGTAAATTATACAAGGGTTTGCAGTTTAACAGAGGGTTGACTATATGTAAAAATATAGGTTATCATGGTCTTAATTCTATGTGGTAACCAAGGTTGCATATTGTAACTGGAATAACAATTTCCGATAACTGAAAAAACTGTCATGCATTTTAAAGTGAGTTTTAACCTTTCTAACCATGAGTTTATCAGGTACAACTCTTGACAAAACCATTGTGATTCCTCTGAAATATTTATTTTCAAAAATATCATGTGTACTTGAAAAAAAAAGTTATAAAAATGCCTTCTATGTTGAAAGCCTTTGAAACAGTATTCTTCAGAAAAAAATGAGCCTTTTTCCAAATTACTATCATCAGGAAAAACAGAAAGATGGAATACAAATAAGCCAGAGTAGGCTTTTCCCAGGTCAACACTCCCTGAAGCGATCTTCATTCTGGGCCACACGCAATTCGGATTTTAACCCAATGAAGCATCAGAGAGGACTGGTGTCCTAAGAGAGAAGCCTGGAGGTTTCTGAAGTCCTAGACTGCCCAGCCCCTCCTTCTGGAAGGTGCCAGGGACGCCCAGAAGGAGGCTCTGCTGTAGCGCCAGCCCGCAGGTGTGCCACCTTCGGCCACGTTTCAGCCTGGTTCCTGTGGAATTGATTTTCACGGCTCATGACAGAAGCTGTTTTCAGCCCTTGAAAAGGAAGTGGCTGGGCTGATCCTCACACAAACAGCAAATTGCTCCCTGGCTTTCAGAGCCTTCGAGGTCTGTTACCTTAAGGTCCTAATGGCCTTTTAACAGTGTTTCCAGCTGAGCAGCAGATGTAAAGGATACTGAACATTGAAAGCACTCTTCTTTTTTTCTCCTCTCCCCCAAAAGAATCTTTTTTTTTTTTACATTGTACAAATACCGTATCCTAGGACCTATTCAGCGGCATGTTAGATTTTTAAAAACTGAACCAGATCTCAGATAAATATATTGCTGGTGCCATACATCTGCCACCTTGGTGGGCCTCGTGTCCCATGAGACTGCCCCCTGGGAGCCGAGATTATGTCAGTGTTAGCAGTGGCTCCGTTTGGTAATATCTCAGTGTTCTTGCCTGGAGAATCCCAGGGACGGGGGAGCCTGGTGGGCTGCCGTCTCTGGGGTCACACAGAGTTGGACGCGACTGAAGCGACTTAGCAGCAGCAGCAGGGACAAAAATAATTAATGGGGCCCCAGAAAGCCTTGAAAACCCCTTATACTTTCAGTTCATTCCTTTTGATCCTAAAAATGACAGTATATTTCTGGAGGCCATATATTTAATTTTTAGAATTATATCCAGTCTGCCCTTGTTTTCCCTTTCTGTTGTTTCGACGGTGCATTTTGTCTTCCTGTGGGCGGGGTGGTGTGAAGGGTTTCTGCAAGGGGCAGCTATGTGCTCCGTGCAGAATGAACTTAAAGACTTTTACGCTAAGGTTTGAGCTAAGGGTGGTATTTCAGTCTTGTGGGTTTTGGGGAAAAACATTAAACATCACTGAAAAATACTTCACAAAATTGGACATTTTCCATTAAAAAAATGTTAGAGAAATGGGATGTTTTTTGATTTCTCTTCGGTCCAAGCAGTGGTCACTGGAAAGAGAAAAGAGAAGACAAGAGAAACCAGACTAGAGAAAACCAGCCAGGCTGCTAAGTCATCATTCCCCTTTCCAGGGACTCACCTGTTTTACAAGCTTTTGGAGGACCTGTAGGAAGAATGTGAGTTGCCACCAGATGCTTTTGAACTGTGGTGTTGGAGAAGACTCTTGAGAGTCCCTTGGACTGCAAGGAGATCCAACCAGTCCATTCTGAAGGAGATCAGCCCTGGGATTTCTTTGGAAGGAATGATGCTGAAGCTGAAACTCCAGTACTTTGGCCACCTCATGCGAAGAGTTGACTCATTGGAAAAGACTCTGATGCTGGGAGGGACTTGGGGCAGGAGGAGAAGGGGATGACAGAGGATGAGATGGCTGGATGGCCTCACTGACTCGATGGACGTGAGTCTGAGTGAACTCCAGGAGTTGATGATGGACAGGGAGGCCTGGCGTGCTGCGATTTGTGGGGTTGCAAAGGGTCGGACATGACTGAGCAACTGAACTGAATTGATAGTTGAAAATATGGACACATTGCCACTCTGACTTGAAAAGGCAGGAGATTTCTTTCCTCTGTCCTCCTGTTCCTTTCTGCCTCCTCCTCCTTCGTTGCTTCACTCACATGACCCGCCTGGTTTTCCTCAGTATCTCCCATGTGCTGGACAACATGATGCGTGAAAAATTATAGAGTGGTTGAGTTTATAAAGTTCAGTGTGATCAGTTTAGCTCTTCTGAGCAACAGTAAATCACGTGAGAAACTTGTTCTGTTTTGGTGCTTAAGCAGAGTCTGTCTTTGACTTCTTGCTCTATTTCTTGGACCTTTTTCTAAACCTCTCTGTGCCTTGGTTTTGTCATCAGTGAACAGGGATATACTTAATAGTTCCTCGGTCTCAGTGTTATGATTCTACTACATGCATGAACAGGTAAGCTCTTAGCATAATGCCTGGCATTTAATAAAGGGTATGTACATGTGTGTCAAACAGTGAACAACAGAAAAGCCAATCAGTCTTCCATGGGCCTGGGGAGTGACAAGGGAGTGATTCTTCCCCAGGAAAGGAGAGGGAAGGGAGAGTTTCCTTGGGCTCTGCCCATCTCCGGGCCCTGCTGGCCTGCACAGCTGATGTCTGGGGTTGGTGTGTTCAGTGATCTGATCTTATACAACTTGGGAAGGACCTGGTAGCCTTCTTTTCTGAAGTCGTCACCCTGACATTGGCCATTCTGGCCCCAGAGGCCTCCTAAATCCCTGACCTGTCCTTCACCTGGCCTTTGGCCCTCCTGTAGGCTTGATTACCTCCTGGTTTACCACTCAGCTGCTTTCTGGGCCTCCGGGAGGACTGTGAGGACTTCTGGGCCAGGCCTGTGTCCCCCAGGTTTGGGGCAGGGGTGCAGCCCTTCCTCTGAGGGCCCTGTGGCTCCACATTTACTCTAAGGTCAGCTTTAGGTGGCCTACTGGGCAATCTCTTCCTGGGGTCCTAGGCAGAACTTGAGCCAGAAATCTCTCTTTTCTTTGGCTCTCCTCTAGATGCAAAGCTCAGAGAGGAGAAACTGGGAGATGTGGGGAGCCATTCTTATTGCTGTTTAGTTGCTAAATTATGACTGACTTCTGTGACCCTATGGATTGTAGCCCACCCCGCTTTTCTGTCCACGGGATTCCCAAGGCAAGAATACTGGAGTGTGTTGCCATTTTCTCCTTCCGGTGATCTTCCTGACCCAGGGATTGAACCTGTGTCTCCTGCATTGGTGGGTGGATTCTTTACTTCTGAGCCACCTGGGAAGCCTGTGGGGAGCCATTAAATCTTTCCATCTCCTTTCTTCCCATGACCTCTGGACCAGTGGGTTTGCTACCCTTTCTCTTCTGGCTGGACCTCAAGCTCTTTGGGTTTGGAGATGTATGTCTGCTAGAGAGGTCAGGTAATAGATTCCTACACACTCTCAGGTGGAAGCTTGTAAGAAAACAGTGGATTAAGGGGCAAACTGAATTGAATTAAGTACTTTCAGAATGGCATCCCCATTACATAAGCAAGATGAACAACTTCCAAAGAATGCCTCAAACACCAACTGAAATGGAAATAATAGGAATTCCTTGTTTATACTGGAATCTTTGGACCTCCTAGGGAATGGTACCATATGGGAAAAAAGGACTTAATTCCTTGTTTTGTGTTTGCTAATTGATTATTTTAAACTTTTCTTACCTCTTTGAACCCCAGTAGCCTTATCTGTAAAAAAGGGTAATAATATAATGTGGCTCATAATACTTTTTTGTGAGGATTAAATGGCATAATGCACGTGAGCAGCCTGAGAGAGAGAAGTCGTCAGTAAATGTTAGTTCTTTTTTATCCCAGTTCCCTCCTGACACACGTATCGTGATGAGGAATCTATTTCTTATTCAGGAGAGAGAAAGCCTAGTAGGCTGTAATCTCCATTCGGAGACTTAGTCACTTTTAATTTCCTTTTATGATAAGCTTCTAAGAGAGAAGCTTTAATAGCACGTTAAAAGGTGATCCTGAAGTACTGTTAAATGTCAAATAGGAAATCTTTCAAAAACATTTATTTCTCCTTTCTGGTCTTCTACTCAGAAATGGCTCTGAAACTTCTCTTTCAGGCCATTCTCACTGGTTTCTGTTGCGCGTGCCACCAGCAGAAGGATATATAGCTGGTACATTGCCTTGATTATTTTAATTTGCTTAAACCAGTGGTTCTCAAAATCACCCAGGAGATGTGTTCAAATGCAGGCTGCTGGGTTCCATGCTGGGAGTTTCCCATGTATTAGTTAGCTCTGAGATGGGGCCAGTGCCCAAGTAATGCCAATGGTCCCTGGATCACACTTTGTGATCTCCTGACTTAAAACTATCAGAGGTCAGTTTTGGTTCTCCAATGGCTTGAGGATAAATTTCAGCCCCATCTGTTTGACATTCAGAATCTCAAGCTATCCTTCTAGGGTACTTCTAAGCATCCTTCTAGAAATTTCTGTCTAATAAAAAGTTTCACTAAATTTCATTTTCTTTCTGTGTCTTATTACATTTGCTAACACCTCATAACAAGGCTTATTCATACTGTTGAAAAAAAAAATAGCTGGCTTAAAACTCAACATTTGAAAAGCTAAGATCAGGGCATCTGGTCCCATCACTTCATGGCAAATAGATGGGGAAAAAGTGGAAACAGTGACAGATTTTATTTTCTTGGGCTCCAAAATTACTGCAGACGGTAACTTCAGGCATGAAATGAAAAGGTGCTTTCTCCTTAGATGTAAATCTATGTCAGATCTAGACAGTGTATTAAAAAGCAGAGACATAACTTTGCTAACAAAAGTCTGTATAGTCAAAGCTGTGGTTTTTCCAGTAGTCATGTACCATTGTGAAAGTTGGACCATAAAGAAGGCTGCTGCTAAGCTGCTAAGTCGCTTCAGTCCTGTCCGACTCTGTGTGACCCCATAGACGGCAGCCCACCAGGCTCCCCTGTCCCTGGGATTCTCCAGGCAAGAACACTGGAGTGGGTTGCCATTTCCTGCTCCAATGCATGAAAGTGAAAAGTGAAAATGAAGTAGCTCAGTCCTGTCCGACTCTTGGTGACCCCATGGACTGCAGCCTACCAGGCTCCTCCATCCATGGAATTTTCCAGGCAAGAGTACTGGAGTGGGGTGCCATTGCCTTCTCCCAAAGAAGGCTGAGTGCTGAAGAATTGATGCTTTTGAACTGTGGTGCTGGAGAAGACTCTTGAAAGTCCCTTGGACTGCAAGGAGATCAAACCAGTCTACTCTAAAAGGAAGTCAACCCTGAATATTCATTGAAAAGAGTGATGCTGAAGCTCCAATACTTTGGCCTCCTGATGTGAAGAGCCTGATGCTGGGAAAGGTTGAAGGCAGGAGGAGAAGGGGATGACAGAAGATGAGACAGTTGGATGGCATCACCGACTCAATGGCCGTGAGTTTGAGGAAACTCTGGGAGATGGTGAAGGACAGGAAATCCTGGCATGCTGCAGTCCATGGGGTCACAAAGAGTTGGACATGACTTAGCCACTGAACAACAATAATAATACAAGTCTCCTTCTGTTTTCTCCACCAGGGAAAATCCTCTTGAGGTCTAATTCTCTGTTGTGAATTTGTTGTAAGCCACCTGATCCCCAGCTTTTCCTTCTTTGATACGTTTGTGGAACATTTGTGTGTTCATTTGGTAATTATTCAAATTTTGCCTTCTGCCTCTTCTCTCGTGCCATTTAAAATGAGCCTCTTACAGACTTGTGGACAGAGGGGGAAGGAGAGGGTGGGGTGAATTGAGAGGCATGGAAACATATATAGTACCATATGTAAAATAGATAGCCAGTGGGAATTTGCTGTATGGGAGTGCTCTGTGACGAACTAGAGGGGTTAGATGGGGTGGGAGGAGGGAGATGGGTGGGGAGGTTCAAGTGGGAGGGGACATAGGTTTACCTATGGCTGATTCATGTTGAGGTATGGCAGAAACCAATACAACATTGTAAGGCAATTATCCTTCAATTTAAAATACATAAATTAATAAAATGTCTCTTAATTTGTGTTTCCCAAATTTAGCCATAAGGGGCCTCTAGGGGCTTCCTAGGTGGTGCAGTGGTAGAGAAATCTGCCTGCCAAAGGAGGAGACACAAAAGACTCAAGTTCGATCCCCTGGAGGAGGAGATGGCAACCCACTCTAGCATTAAAACTCCATGGACAGAGATTTCCCTGGTGGTCTAGTGGCTAGGACTCTGAGCTCCCAGTGCAGGGGACCCAGGTTCATTTCCTTCTCAGGGAACTAAATCCCGAATGCTGCAACTAAGACCCAACACAGCCAAATAAATTAAAAAAAAAAAATTCCATGGACAGAGGAGCCTGGTGGACTATAGTCCATGGGGTCACAAAGAGTTAGACATGACTGAGTGACTGAGCACAGTCCCTGGAACATAGTATTTGAGCCTTGTAGGAAGTCAATAGATAATTGACTATCACCAATTGTAATTATAAAGAGATTTTTTTTTTTTTTTGCCTTCCAGACAACTTTTAGTAAGATCAAATTTAAATGGTGTAATATAAAGACACATTCATGTTTTCTTTGAAAGACTGTGGCTGATAAGTTCTGTTAGCTTAGCCAGTGGAAATCAATTTGTAAAAGTATAGACCACCAGAGTTTATTGTGTAGAACATACATTTTGTGGCTTTCATTCTATTTTAGAGCATAATATTTCTTCCAATGAAGCACCTGCTATATATATGTCTATCAGATGTTTTTTTTTCCTCCAAAACGTGGCGTATTTTATCATCACTGACAGCAATTTTCAAATACCTGAAAAGATTAGAAGAGTTAAATACAAAGAGTACCTTAAGTGGAAGTGGTGTTTCCTGGGAGATAAAGAAATTGATAGAGAGGAAAGTTAGTTTAAAAAGTCAGCCCTCAGGATAGAGCCATCAGATTGTCTCACCTTTGAAATGATCTGTTTACGATGGAAGCTTTGATTAAGAAACTGTGTGGCTGGAATGTTCGTAGAAATCCCTCGTAATTTTGTGAATTCAATTTTATTTATTATTTTTTGCATTAATTCTTTTTTTTTTTTTATTGAAATGAATCCGCCACAGGTATACATGTGTTCAGACCAGCACAAATTTATCTTTGGCTAGCTGGTTAAGGAAAAGTATCAACAGCTGCCCTCCCCTTGAGTACACACAGAATACTGAAAATAGACATATAGATGATTAATGTCAACATTATGGGGAGATGGCGTGAGAAAGTCATGGGGACCCTAAGTGAAGCAGCTGAACATGGGAGGGCAGGTTTAGGTAAGCTGTTAGAGGCGGAGGGGAAGAAAGCATGGGCTCTGAAGCAGGGATTCGGAAATGCATTTTTTCTCCACTGCTACAATCTATATCTTATACAATGTCCTTCCATATAAATGGACGAACATTTATATGTTAATATAGTTAACATAGTAAATGTGTGTGTGTGCTCAGTTGTGTCCAACCCTCTGTGACCCCAAGGACTGTAGTCCACCAGACTCTTCTGTCCGTGGGATTTCCCAAGCAAGAATACTGGAGTGGGTTGCCATTTCCTCCTCCAGAGGATCTTCCCAACTCAAGGATGGAACCTGCATCTCCTGTGTCTCCTTCATTGAAAGGTGGATTTTTTTTTTTTTTTTTTTACCATTGAGCCAACGGGAAATAGGGAAGGTTGAATTCCTCAGTTAAATAAATCATGCCCTGTGAACTCCTTAAGAAATGGGCAAGAAGGCAATGGCACCCTACTCCAGTACTCTTGCCTGGAAAATCCCATGGATGGAGGAGCCTGGTAGGCTGCAGTCCATGGGGTCGCCAAGAGTCGGACACCACTGAGCGACTTCACTTTCATGCATTGGAGCAGGAAATGGCAACCCACTCCAGTGTTCTTGCCTGGAGAATCCCAGGGACAGGGGAGCCTGGTGGGCTGCCGTCTATGGGGTCACACAGAGTCGGACACGACTGAAGCAACACAGCAGCAGCAGCAACACTGAATATTTTTTTTTAATTAAAGCACAGACACACAACAACTTTTTTTTGGCTTCACTGCATAGCATGTGGGATCCTAGTTCCCTGACCAAGGATTGAACCTGTGCCACCTGCATTGGAAGCCCAGAGACTTAACCCCTGGACTGCTGGGGAAGTCCTAGGCAATGCTGATTTTGAAAAATTCTATCCATCTTTGTTCAAGCAAATAGAACATGCATCTGTTCTTAGGGAAACTGTATAAATTACTCAAGAATGCTATTTAACCCCCAAGTATTTTGGCCTCTATATCGTAATCAACTTTCTAGAAGTATTAAGAATATAACCACATTTATACCATATGATAATCCCTGTTTAAAGATGTAGTTTTAAGTGGTGATAATTCTACCATTTAATATGCAAACCTTCTTTTAGTGATATCAGCATACGATTGTGCCATGCGTTTTAAAAGTTCATAGGCATCATAGCTACCCTGTTAAGCTATGTGTGTGGTGAAACATATGTGTGAAGTGAAATTCGCTAAGTCATATCCGACTCTTTGCAACCCCATGGACTATACAGTCCATGGAATTATCTAGGCCAGAATACTGGAGTGGGTAGCCTTTCCCTTCTCCAGGGAATCTTCCCAACCCAGGGCTCGAACCCAGCTCTCCTGCATTGCAGGCAGATTTTTTACCAGCTGAGCCATAAGCGAAGCTCAGGAATACTGGAGTGGGTAGCCTATCCCTTCTCCAGGGGATCTTCCCGACCCAAGAATTAAACTGGGGTCTCCTGCATTGCAGGTGGATTCTTTACCAGGTGAACTATCAGGGAAGCCCTGTGATTGTGCAAATAGAGACATAAATATTCTGATAATCAAAGATGACACTAATGGTGAGGCATTTTTTTTTTTGCCATGGAGTGGCTGAAAAGAACAATTCATGCTGTGAATCCCTTTTCCTAACTTTCTTGCATAGATGCTATAATAAGTGGTTCCAGGGGAGAAAAGGTGAACCCAAGTGAGCTTTTGTGTGCCCTCTGTCATCTGACTGGGCTTACTTTTTGGTTCGGTCTATGTTTTCTATCAAGTTTGAAACTGTGAACGTTTCCACTCTGGTGCCGCTGCACAGTTTGCACATGAAGATGTTTTAAGCAGGTTCTGAAATCATAAAAAGTAGGGAGGATGCCCAGATGACAAGGAGCAGAAAAATTCCTCCTTTAAATAAAAGCCTCCCTTCTCATTTGGAAAGCAAAATGTGCTCTCTTAAAAGTAACAGCTGCAAAAAAAAAAAAAAAGCAGGAAGGCAGAACACACTAATCTAAGTTGTAAAATATGTTTGGGTAGCTGAACAGAGATTTAGCTGTTTCTGAGGGGAAAAAAAATCAAAATCTAATTTTAAAATGAAGGTATTTAAAAGCCTGGCACAAGAGAGCCTTATTGATGGAGTTGGTGAGCAGCCCGGATGTAGCCACTTCTCTGCTCTGGCTGGCGGCTCTGCCTGCCTGCTCTTTGCTGCCTGCTCTGTGCTTGTAGCGGGGGCCTTACGCTGTAGCCTGTGGTCACATGTATCAGCAGACAGACACCTGTCTTTATGGAAAGCAATCCGTGATTATAGAAGGGAAAGCCAGAATGAGTTTGTTTTTTTTAACTGACTTTGTTTTTCTTAAAGTTGATTTGGACAAATTGATACTTCTTTCTGAAAACAAGGTTCAAAGTGTTTTTTTTTTCCCTTCTCATGTAGAATTGAAGCTCTGAGCTTATGGATTTCTTTAGGTGTTACATATATTGATTCACAGGGTTATATATATTGATGCACTGAACTTTTCCTAATAGAATATGATAGCGTTGAAGATGTTTCTTTCAAATGGCCTGGTTTCTGAATGGAAGACGTAACAGTACTCTGTCAGAAACATGTCTGTCTTGGGGACCCTGTTTCTCAGGTAGTGGATCTGTTCCCTAATCTGGAAAATAGAAGCCTCCTGTTGCTGTTCAGTTGCTAAGTCCTGTTTGACACCTTGTGATCCCATGGACTGTAGCATGCCAGGCTTCCCTGTCCTTCACTATCTCCCAGAGTTTGCTCAAACTCATGTCCATTGAGTTGGTGATGTTATCCAGCCATCTCATCCTCTGTTGCCTCTTTCTCCATCTGCCCTCAATCTTTCCCAGTGTCAGAGTCTTTTCCAATGAATTGGCTCTTCACATCAGGTAACCAAAGTATTGAAGCTTCAGCATCAGAAGCCTCTATACATGGCATATATATTTGAGATTGGGGAATATGATGTGTGTGTGAAGTCACTACTGCCCCAATAAATAATAACACAGTTTTGTTAAAGACTAATATAATCAATCTGATTTGCTAAAGTATACATTTCTGCTCTGATAGACATACCAATTTTGCTTTCTGCTCTCTGAAGGAAGTTTCTCTGTTCATTTCAAGAAATGGAAGACAGCTGTGCTCACTACTATAGCACCATTGCTCATGGAAAAATGGGATAGACCCTAAGGATGATGTACTTTTATATGGACAAGAGAGATTTGTTTTTCTTTTTTTTTAAAGAAGGAATGCATTTAGAGGGAGAAATTCTTCCATCTGTTAACTTCTTGCAATATTTTATTTAAACATTTTGGAGCAGTAATCACTTTCTAACTTTTATTGCAAATATAATACGTATCTGATGTATTTGATTAATCTCTATTAGTTTATAAGTTCCTGGAAAGCAGGGCCATGTCTGATGTATCCTAGCATGACCCCCAGTTACCTGGGACAGGTAAGGCATTCAATACGCATATAGGGAACGTATCGAATTATAACAATGACCTGGGCTTTCACTTGATTCCTAGAAAACAACCTCTTTGTAGATGTTGACCAACTCATGTGTATTCTGTTATGAAGGGCATTCTATACATTACCTGACATATGCTAACTTCCAGCCATTATATTGTCAATTTTCATTTCTTCAGATTTATCAAGCACAAGTGAGGTCAGAATACCTTGCCCTTAATAAGTTTACTCTGTAGAAGGGCGTGTGATACAGAGTGTCATGTAAGTTATTTCCTATTGAGACTGACATTGAGATATTTCTCCATCATGTAAATTAGTAATCTAGGGAGTAAAATTTATATTTAGAGCTAGCTCAGCTGAATATTACACCTTATTATCTTCACCCTAGTTTTTAGGGAGAGAGAGAGACCATTCTTGCATTTTATCTATGCATTTACTTCTGGAAAAAATCAGTATTAAAGAGCCATGACTTTTACAGCGAGTCGAATGGTCTTATTCCAGTGATATTTTTGAAAGAATAAAGAAGACTGTCTGGTCTCTTTTCTCTTGCTGTAACAAGAGTATCAAATGATTGACCTTTCCATATAGCTGAAGGTTGCCCTTTAGTGAAATGAAATGGAATGAAGATAAAACATAGAAATTGTAGTAGGATTGTTAAAAATGGGCTTCATGTTATACCGCTGAGTATATATTTATATAATAACATTGACTGAGCTCCCTCTGTGTCCCACATACAATTATAAACTCTTGTGGGATCTCATATAATCCTTGCAACATCTTCATTATAGGTATTACTATTCACATTTTACAGATGAGGCAACCAAGACACAGACAGTGCAATTAACTTGTCCAGGGCAATAGGTGGATATGCAGATGAGCCAGGAAGATTCCACAGCTCTGTCCAGGGCAATAGGTGGATACGCAGATGAGCCAGGAAGATTCCACAGCTCATGAATTGAACTACTACCAATGTGAACAACGTGATTTTCTTCTTCACATGAGCAGAGTAACATTTTCTAGAATTAAAGTAATTTTCTCAGATATTGGACAATGTAATGGTTTATGCAGTTCTTTCCAAATATTATGAATCACTTAACTTTCCATTGTTAGAGGAGATAAAAAGGAGCAAAGAGGACCATCCCTGAGACATCTCTAGAATCTTTCAGTGAGATCAAGTGATAACTTATTTCTAGTACAGATTTTGAGTCATCGTGTGTAAAACTATAGTGTTATATAATTACTCTAGCTGTTTCCGAACCACCTTTCTAGGTTTGGACCCCTTTTCTCTCATCTAAATCCTCCTTTTTAGGTTTAGGGAAACACTCATCCTTTTGAGTCGAAAGGAAGAGAGAACTCACCTGCTAGTACAGTAATTAAAAATGTCAGATGCTTGCTTTCCCAGATTCTTTGCATCCAGGGCCAGGTCATGTGGTCTAGAATGGACCGAGATGTATGCATCTTGGTTTTGGTTCAGGAGCTTGTGACACAAAGAAGTAGGGACCATGGAGAACTCATTCTGGGGAAAATCAAAGGCAAGATTTAACAATTAGTTTATTATATATTTGGCCAAACTAGCTTTTGAGTCCTCAGGACTGTTTCTTATGGTACTGCGGGGAAATTATGAAAGCCAGTGTTGAGTTACCCACTCGGCAAGGCAAGAGTGTGCTTTGGGCACTTGTGAACAGGGGCATCAAAAGGATTTGGGGAAAATAATATTTCTGGTAATATAGTAGTTATCATAATAAAAATTAGAGTTTATTTCCTTTCATTTCCTTTGTAGTTTAGTATTGATTTAACTTTGAATTGTGTATTGTTACAGTGGGTTGTATGTATGGTCAGATGGGGATACACAGCTGTCTTCTTCAAGCTCAATGTCAGATACCTCTTCCCCTCCTCTTTGATATGCAAACTCCTCCACTAACAGCAAGTACTGTTTCCAGAGGGCTTCCCTGATAGCTCAGTTGGGAAAGAATCCACCTGCAATGCAAGAGACCCAGGTTCAATTCCTGGGTCAGGAAGATCCTCTGGAGAATGGATAGGTTACCCACTCCAATATTCTTGGGCTTCCCTTATGGCTCAGCTGGTAAAGAATATGTCTGCAATGTGGGAGACCTGGGTTCAATCCCTGGGCCGGGAAGATCCCCTGGAGAAGAGAAAGGCTATTCACTCCAGTATTCTGGCCTGGAGAATTCCACGGCCTTATAGTCCAGGGGGTTGCAAAGAGTCAGACAAGGCTGAGCGACTTTCACTTTCACTTTTCACTGTTTCCAGAAGAAAAGTAGAGGATCTTACACCTACAGACTTAAGGACCAAGATGTATCACCATGTTTCCTCTTTCTTATCTGAAGCCTGTTGACTGTTGAACATGCTTTATTCCTTCTGCAAAGCCAACCCCAGAAGGAATGGGCAGTTAGGGAGGAGAGAATTTGAGGAGCATGGCCCAGACATGATAGAAATTTTATGATAGATGACACTGAGATTTTTCAAAGTAAGTATTCCAGGGAATCATCTATCTTTAAGGTTTTTGTCAAGCTTTCCATTTCTAAGCACTATGCTGCTGCTGCTGCTGCTAAGTTGCTTCAGTCGTGTCTGACTCTGTGCGACCCCATAGACGGCAGCCCACTACGGCTCCCCTGTCCCTGGGATTCTCCAGGCAAGAACACTGGAGTGGGTTGCCATTTCCTTCTCCAATGCATGAAAGCGAAAAGTGAAAGTGAAGTCGCTCAGTCGTGTCTCTTAGGACCCCATGGACTGCAGCCCACCAGGCTCCTCCGTCCATGGGATTTTCCAGGCAAGAGTACTGGAGTGGGGTGCCATTGCCTTTGTTTGGTTTAATTTGATTCACTTCAAGTTAACCTGTCATATCTATTTCAGTCAAAGGAAACTAAAGCCCAGTGAAGACAAGTGACTTGCCTATGATCCAGTGGTAAGTTTTGGAGCCAAGGATGAAACTGAAGTCTCCTTAATTCCAAAATCCAAAATCCACTCCATTAGTTGTAACACATGCGTGGCCCATGTGCCATTCTCTCCATTGC
>NW_011494797.1:2241957-2243515 GCF_000754665.1 Bison bison bison | reverse complement strand
ACTCTGTGCGACCCCATAGACGGCAGCCCACTAGGCTCCCCTGTCCCTGGGATTCTCCAGGCAAGAACACTGGAGTGGGTTGCCATTTCCTTCTCCAAATATACATACTGCTGCTGCTGCTAAGTTGCTTTAGTCGTGTCCGACTCTGCGACCCCATAGATGGCAGCCCACCAGGCTCCCCCATCCCTGGGATTCTCCAGACAAGAACACGTTCTCAACAATTAATTTTATAGAGTGATAATAGCATCCACTATGGTTTGACGAGTCTAGCTTCTATACTAATAATTATTTCTGTTGTATTGATTTGAAATAGCTCTGTTAAGATATGATATCAATGTTGCATTTTAAAACCTTCTAAGGTATAAGAAGAATGTAGTATATAAATGCCACTTCTAGATAAACAAGTTTTGTAATTTAAGGGAAAAAAAAAGAGCTTTCCTGTTTTTAGGGAAATTGAGTGTAAATCCACCACTCCAAGACTGTCTGAGAACTGTGTGAAGATTGAAGTTCCTCTAGGGCTGTGTTTATGTACTTCCTTTTGTTTCATAGGTCCTTCGCCCAGGGTTGCACAAACAGATGAGCTTCTTAACTGGTGGATTTAAGTGACTGTCTGTTCACTTTTGAGGTGCGAACCTGGGGTTTTGTGAAAAATTGGAAGACAGGCAAGTACTGAGTAGAAAAAGAAGATAAAGATAGAAGTGACTTCCATAGTTTGGCATCATTCACATTTACCTTTTTGCCCCATATATACAAATATACATGCACATATATATATGTATGTATACATACATCATACACACACTTATGTATGTTATATACACACAGACACACACACACACATATGTGTGTATATTTTGGCTGTGCTGTGTGGCATGTGAAGTCATAGTTCCCTGCTGCTGCTGTTGCTGCTAAGTCGCTTCAGTTGTGTCCGACTCTGTGCGACCCCATAGACGGCAGCCCACCAGGCTTCCCCGTCCCTGGGATTCTCCTGATCAGGGATCAAACCCATGCCCCCTGCAGTGGAACCATGAAGTTCTAATCACTTCTCCACCAGGGAAGTCCCATATATTTTTTAATGGAAAGTCATTAACACGAGTGCCAGTGTTAGAGTTAGGATACATATATTCTGAGTCTAAAATGGTAACATTGTATGAACAATATATTATAGCTCCTTCCATTCTTTTTCTTGATTTCTAGACGTTTCCTTAAGCCCAAAATAACCTTGACCTTTCTCACTAAAGATAATTGTACCGACAGTGAACTTGGGGACATTGACTTCAAATGTTGCCTCGGTAAAGAACAGGAGGAAGTTTCCAAAAGAAGAATGAGGGGCCCACAGTCCTTTAAAACTTGAACAAATGACATATCATGACAAATTCTTCCAGGTGTTTTTGATTTCTAAAAATGCATGAATTAGTACCATAAAAATATTTAAATGACACCAAAGGATTGATCTCTTCAGGGACAATCATTCTTTTAGGCATTTGGGATGCTTTAGTTGGTGTTTTATGCATATTCAAATATTCATAAAAGTATGTATGTTTATTCAAGTGGTGAG
>NW_011494797.1:2226408-2241857 GCF_000754665.1 Bison bison bison | reverse complement strand
CAAGTGGTGAGACACTATATACATCTTTATGCAGGTATTTTTTTCCCATGTAACAGCTTATCTTGAAACTTGTTTCATTTCAGTACATAAAGACTTGCCTCTTTTTTTCTATCCATCTCACAGGAGGTTGCATTTTTATCCCACTGTACAAACTTGTCTGCTGAGTTGCTTCAGTCATGTCTGACTCTGTGCGACCCCGTGGACTGGGGCCTGCCAGGCTCCTCTGACCATGGGGATTCTCCAGGCGAGAATAGAGGAGTGGGTTGCCATGCTCTCCTCCAGGAGATCTTCCTGCCCCAGGGACTGAACCTGAGTCTCTTAGGACTCCTGCACTGGCAGGCGAGTTCTTTACCACTAGTGCCACACGGGAAGCCGCATACAGACTGCCCATACTTTAACTGATTTCCCATTCATGGGCATCTAGGTGGTTTCATTTTTGCTGTTACAAACCATGTCATTGTAAATGTCCTCACATGTGCACATTTTAACATAGAAGGAGTTTATCTCACAAATAAATTCTGGGACATGGCATTGCTGGGGAAAAAGTCATAGGTATGAACATTTTGATTGACGTTGCTACATCTCTCTGTCTGTTAGTTTTGCCAGTTTATTCTGATGTAGCAGGAGCACTCAGTCGCATGTTGCACAGCCCCAGAGGAGGTTGTGCCACTCGTCAGGTGGTGGTATATGTGGGTGGAGCTGTGGTTTGGCTGCAGCTCTTTCTGGCTCTGCCTGATGCTTGCTCATTGCTCTTGGTAGTCGTTCCGGGTATGGGCTATTCAACTTCAGACAGAGTAGATGGATGGATGGAGATTTTGGATTTCCTTCAGGCAACATTTAGAATTGTGTACCATTGCAGAAGAAAGTTGTGCAAATAAAAATAAACCAATTAAATATGTGGAGTGAATGGTATCCAAGTGAACCCAATATTCATTTCCCAGTATGCATTTGGATAAGAGCTTCATGAAGGATGCTAAGAAGATAAAGTCATGAAAGTATTAGAGATTTGCTGAGATTCTAAATCTAGCTTGCTTGAGTTTAGACACCAAACATATGGCCATAGCTAATTATTTGCTTAATGCTGATGCATTTCAAAACCCTTGTTGTTTCCCTATAAGGGCCTCTGGGACAGTTATAATAAGATATGTGGTTAGAAAGACATGAGATGTACAGTGAAATTCTGACCTTTAGAAAGAACTGCTGTAAACTTTGAAAAAATTGATTTGTTAACAGTGATATTTCTTTCCTCTTTTCTCTGTCTAATGTATAGCAACATAAACACATATATGTGGGTATGTGTATGTATGTATATATATTTATCTTTCAAATGTACACACAGATGTGTGATGAAGCCACCTCACACTGGGCCATAAAGACTAATTGTTAACTTTTCAAATATTTTGTGATGCGTATTCAGTACTGTAGAGTATTTATACTATAGAAATTGGCAAAATGTAAAAGTTGGGCCTCAGTTCCCAGAAAGCTGGTTGTTATCAGTGTACATATGTATGTATAATTGATACTCTGTCCAAGATGAATCAACCTTCAGAACTATGACAAGGCCATTTGTTCTCCATGTCTGATTTTCAGAAAGCAGGAAAAAGTAGAGCTTAGTTCTGTTGTACTTTTCTGAACAAAACCTTCAGTTCAGTTCAGTTTAGTTGCTCAGTCCTGTCCGACTCTTTGTGACCGCATGGACTGCAGCACATCAGGCTTCCCTGTCCGTTACTGACTCCCAGAGCTTAGTCAAACTCATGTTCATCGAGTCGGTGATGCCATTCAACCATCTCATCCTCTGTCGTCCCCTTCTCTTCCCACCTTCAATCTTTCCCAGCATCAGGATCTTTTCAAATGAGTCAGTTCTTCGCATCAGGTGGCCAAAGTATTGGAGCTTCAGCTTCAGCATAAGTCCTTCCAGTGAGTATTCAGGACTTATTTCCTTTTGAATGGACTGATTTCCTTTTGGTTGGATCTCCTTGCAGTCCAAGGGACTCTCAAGAGTCTTCTCCAACACTACAGTTCAAAAGCATCAATTCTTCGGTGCTCAGCTTTCTTTATACCCCAACTCTCACATCCATATGACTACTGGAAAAACCATAGCTTTGACTAGACAGAACTTTATTGGTAAAGGTAGGTCTTTGCTTTTTAATATGCTGTGTAGGTTGTTATAGCTTTTCTTCCAAGGAGTAAGGGTCTTTTAATTTCATGGCTGCAGTCACCATCTACAGTGATTTTGGAGCCCCCTCCCGCCCCGCCAAAAAAAATGTCTCTCATTGTTTCCATTGTTTTCCCATCTATTTGTCATGAAGTGGTGGGACTGGATGCCATGATCTTAGTTATATGAATGTTGAATTTTAAGCCAACTTTTTCACTCTCCTCTTTCACATTCATCAAGAGGCTCTTTAGTTCTTTGCTTTCTGCCATAAGGGTGGTGTCATCTGCATATCTGAGGTTATTGATATTTCTCCCTGAAATCTTGATTCCAGCTTGTGCTTCATCCAGCCTGGCATTTCACATGATGTACTCTGCATATAAGTTAAATAAGCAGGGTAACAATATACAGCCTTGACGGCTCCTTTCCTGATTTGGAACCAGTCTGTTGTTCCATGTCCAGTTCTAACTGTTGCTTCATGACCTGCATATAGATTTCTCAGGAGGCAGGCCAGGTGGTCTGGTGTTCCCATCTCTTGAAGAATTTTCCAGTTTGTTGTGATCCACACAGTCAAAGGCTTTGGCGTAGTCAATAAAGCAGAAGTAGATGTTTTTCTGGATTACGAACAAAACCTTAATAATGCTTTATGGATTACTGTTACTTTTTATATGTACAAATAATGTACATATGTACCATTACAGTTTACTTTTAATTTATGTATAATTTCTGGTTGCTTTTAAATGTTTTTATACCAGTGGAATCTCTTGCAAATAATGCATTATAAACATTTTAAGAGCATGATTTACCGAGATTCATGGTGGGAGGTTAACACTGTAACAAACCAAACGGTTCCCTAATATTTGCTACTAGGAAACAGGATAGAGGATCCTGGTGGGCTATAGTCCATGGGGTCACAGAGTCAGACAGGGGCTGACTATGGAATGAAGGGCTGCTATGGAAAGAAAGACACACTTTAAAGTTGAAAGGATGGTTGGAATTCCTGTGATGCAGTCACTCTTGTATAAATAGAAAGAAGAATGGGAATTAATGCTAGTGGGAGTCAAATGAGTTGGTATTTGAATTGCCCCGTCCAGCAGAGCCCCAGGTTTCAGTGCTTTGACTGTGAATATAGAAGCTGAGGGTTTTAGGGCATGCAGATGAGTAACCTATACAGGTTGTATTGTTAATTTTCCCTCAGTGTTGAAATAGGGAAGAATGACTTTTATCCAGTCAAATACAGGTAATGTTAATAACTTGATCAGAATTTAAGGAGATTAAATGTCAGAGTTAGGGCTCTGCTGGTAAATATCATTTATGGAAGGCAGGAGTAATAGACAGTTGTATATAGCCTTGCGGCTTTTGCCATTCTATAAGTAGTAAAATGTGATTTATTATTCTGTACTCTGTCATGTATTACTCAAGAGGCACAAAGAAATGATGACTTAGAAATCCTGCATAAAAATGAACTCTGAGGCTCATGTTTTCTGGATGCAAAAGAGATTATAAGCAGACTCTGACACCTATTTTAGTTTATGACTTACTGATCTATAAAGAAAATAACTTGTAAAACCCAAATTAAGCAGGAATAGGGATGGTTTCCTACTAATGAAAGCCAGCTCTGCTCATTTCTTTTAATATGTTGACTAAAAAGATGCACGATGTGAGAGCTGCAAGTTAAGTTTGATTTGGGGCGAAATGAGGACTGCAGCCTTGGAGACAACACCTCAGATGGGTCTCGGAGACTGCTCCAAAGAGGCAATGGGGCAAGGCCGATATATAAGATTTTGATGAAAGGGTAGTTCAGTGCAATCAAGCACTCACTCCCAAAACGTTTTCTGCTCTTCATGAGGAGCTGATATCACCATGAAGGGATTTCGTGCTTTTCTAGATATGAGGAGATGCGAGGATTGGGGTCATGAAATCAGCTCCTGAAAATATCTAACTGTCTGAAGACCTGTCCACCAATTTCCCTGGAGCACAGAGTGCCTCACTGTCCATGCTGAATTCCCCTCAGGGGGTGTTGAACGTGGGCAGCTGCAGCAGCACAGGGTTCAATGTCCTCAGAGGCAGATGGCAAACGCCACAAGCGCCAATTTGTAGCTGACAAATAGTAATATTATACCAGTAAAATGTAGAAGTTAACATGTTCGTCCTTTGAAAATTTGAAGAAGACTTATTTTATTGGGTCTGGAGAAATTCAAAGGGCTTCCCTGGTGGCTCAGACCATAAAGAATCGGTCTGCAATGCAGGAGACCGGGGTTTGATCCCTGAGTCAGGAAGATCCCCTGGAGAAGGGAATGGTGACCCAATGCAGTATTCTTGCCTGGAGAATTCCATGAACAGAGGAACCTGGTGGGCTACAGTCCATGGGGTCACAGAGAGTTTGAACACGACTGACTAAAATTTTCACTTTCACTGAGGAATTCAAATGTGTTACAACCTATTTCATTCCAGTTTTAAGAATGAAAATATTTAAGATTGTGATTTTCTCTGAGATGGGAATTTAAGATTGGATTCATACAGGTCCTTCCAAGAAGAAAAGAGGTCAGGTTGGTTGAAGGCTTTGCAGTTTCTACCTTGAGTTCTTAGATCACTCTTGTTTGGAGTTTTCAACAAACTTTTTCAACCAGGTGAATTTTTTAATATAGCCTTCCATACTTCAGGAAGTAATTTATGCCAGTTTCCTTCTTCTATCATTTTATTTCTGATAAGTGTTTTTGAAAAATCTCTTTATATAGGCAGACCTGGAAGATATTGCCAGTGTGGTTCCAGACCACCCAATAAAGTGAATATCACAATAAAGCAATTCTTATTTCAAAGCAACTTTTTAGTTTGCCAGGGCAAATAAAACTTACGTTAATACATATATACACTACTGTGTGTAAATAGATAGCTAGTGGGAACCTGCACAGTACAGGAAGCTCAGCTCCATGTTCTGTGGTGACCTGGAAGGGTAGGATGGGGGGTGGGAGGAGGGATACATGTATACACACAGCTGATTCACTTCGTTGTACAGCAGAAAGTAACACAACGTTTTAAAGTAAATATACCCCAGTTTATGTCTGTACTACACTGTAGTCTGTTAAGTGTGCAACAGCATTGTGTTTAAGAAAGCATTGTACATACCTTAATTAAAAAACACTTTATTGCTAAAAATGCTAACCATCATCTGACAATGCCGGATTGCCACAAGCCTTCAATTTGTTAGAAACACAGTATCTGGGAAGTGCAATGAAGCAGAGCACAATTAAATGAGGTATGCCTGTATATTTGAAGATTCATTTAAACTTACATCTACTCTTCTTTTTCCTAGGCTAATAACTCTAATTCCTACACACTTGTCTTTGATTTTTTTTTTTAATTTCTAAATGATCTAATGAAAACACTGTGCAGATTGTAAAGGACTACAAGAATGTATAATATTTTCAATCACTATATATATTTTTCAATGCCAGACTTGAGAATGTTAGGACTGGAACATTTTGTGTGGTCTTTGGAATCTGGAGAAAGCCAGATCCCATGAAAACAGTACTCACTGTTTTCTTTTAAAAGCCAAATGTGACCTGGACACATTAATAGTTTGTTAGATTTTGCACCTAAATTGTCATCAGCTTGTTGAGCTAAGGGTTTATATATGTATGTCTAGGAATAGAGTTTTTATGTACCAGATGAGAAAGAAGAAAAGAATGGATGTTCTTAGATTAGTAGGCATTCAGGTGGCGGGGGAAGAATGCATTGTCATAGCTTTCTCTGTAGAGATATGTGTTGTTAAGTGTGTGTATGTTTTTTTTTTTTTTTGTTACTTGTTGATAAGACTGACTGAAATACTGCTTTACTTTATTCAGTCATTCTTTGTAACCTTAGTAACTAGCCCCTTAATTTAGATTGCATTCATTTTGACCTAAAAATAAATGATCTATATTTGCATAGCCTTCTCAGGGCTCATTTTTAGCATGTTATGTATTATAAAAGTGTTTTAAAGTGGGTTATGTGCATTTCGGTAGGGAAAAAGCATCATGAGAGGATTATTTGAACAATACATTCATACATGGTCTTACATACACTGAGAGTCCCTTGGACAATCTTTATGTAGTTTATAGCAGATAGACTCTACAATACCACCTACCCTAAGCTGGTTCTGCCCATATATTTACAAGTGTGTTGACCTGTATCAAATATTATATTGTTGTTCAGTTGCTCAGTTGTGTCAGATTCTTTGTGACCCCATGGACTGCAACATGCCAGACATCCCTGTCCTTCACCATCTCCCGGAGCTTGTTCAAACTCATGTCTGTTGGGTCCGTGATGCCACCCAACCATCTCATCCTCTGTCCCCTTCTCCTCCTGCCTTCAATCTTTCCCAGCTTTAGTGTCTTTTCCAATGGGTCAGCTCTTATACCAAGTTTATATACCAAGTAGAGTTGCAGAGACAAGTCTTGGATTAATTTCCATTTAGAATATTAAAATCTGAATATTAAGGTCCTCAGTCAGTGAGAAAACCTACATGAGTGTGCCAGACACTACTTTAGGTGCTAGGGAACAGAGTTCTGAATAGGCAAGCTGGGTTCCTGCCTACAAGGTATAGTAGGAATGATGGGGATGGATGTAGCATATCTGGCTACGTGAAGACCAGTTCTAGATGCAAACAATGGAATGACCCATCTACTAAGCAAGTTGGTGATCTTAGTGTCAATGGCGTTTGCTGCAGCCAAGTCAGTCTTACTTGGAAGAACACGAGTATGTAGTTTCTTGGGAATATTTGCTCACTGAAGCCAGAGAGGTCTTTTCAAAATGGCAATCCTCTAGTCCAAGCACTGCAGTGTCTTCCACTGCTTTTAGGAAGAAGACTTAATTTCTCAATGAGACTCCCCAAACCCTTGTTGTCTGATGCTCTCCACTGCCAGCAGGTTGACCAGAAGTCAGGCTTCCTCCAGGACTCACATGTTCTCATCTCTGCTTGCCCCCCACCCAACAAATGACCTCCTGGGCATCCTTCAGATTTCAGCCCAGTTTCATGCTTTTGGGAAGCCTGCCTTGATCTCTTTGTCAAAGTCAGACCCTCTTTCTTCCCCTTTCTGATGTCTTTGTGGTGCACTTGTAAGAGTTGTCATAATTCAACTTAGTGGAAAAAAATAGATGATGATGGTTAAATTTACAAAATGTATAGAATGAGTTAATTATTTAATCATGGAAAGAGAGAAGTAGTGGGTTGAGGATACGTTTAGAATGCAACAGTTTATCATAGAAAAAAATGATTTTTGCCAGGAATATTATCTTCTGAGTGATGGTGTACTTGATGAATAATTGGAGGCCTGTCACCAATTTGGAAATAATCTCATAGAGTATTGACTGAAGGTTCTATCAATGAAAAGATTATATAATTAACTTTTGATTTATTAAGATAGACATATAAAGCCTATACTTTTACAAATGAGTTTCCTCGTGACATTTACCTCTTATTCTATCGTTGAAAATTTGAGTATTGGTTTCTACTTTTGTAGTCATTGATGTAATGAATACTGGTTGTCATAAAAGTCTTCCACTGACCTTTTATGGTCCTAGAGCACCTTCTAAATAAACAATTAAGGCTTGTGTAATTCTATTATAATGTGTTTCTCACTGTACTTCTCTCTTCCTTCCTCCCTTCTTTTTCTTCCTTCTTTTCTGTCTGTCTCTGTTGTCCTCTTTTTCAATTAAATATGTGGAAGACAAGCAGAAGGCCAATATATACAAGTATATGATACACATATTCTGATACTGGAGGTGTAAGTAAATGTTAAAAGTCCCCATGGCCACCTGGAATCTCAAGTTTCTTCCCAATTAATGTTTTTTTTTTTTTTTTAATTTTATTTTATTTTTAAACTTTACATAATTGTATTAGTTTTGCCAAACATCAAAATGAATCCACCACAGGTATACATAATGTTTTTCATCAGTTTTCTCTGAGAGTTTTACACATATGAGTACACACACAATATTATATGCTTATCTTTATAGACATGTAGATAACATTTATAGCATGTCTGGAGATTGGATAGTATACATTATAAATGAGTATGCTTTTTTTTTTTGACCATGCTGCGCGTGGTATGTGGGATCTTAGTTCCCTGATCAGAGATCAAACCCAGGCTCCCTGCAGTGGAAGCACAGAGTCCTAATAACCACTGGACCACCAGGAAAGTCCCCAGTGTGTTCCGCCCCCCTCAATTCCACTTAACAAAGCATTACGACTCATTTTGTTTCTGTACACCACAGTATCTTTCCTTCCTCTTCTCTATAAATTACCTTTGAAGTTCAAAATAGTTTCAAGTCCACCTTAAAATTCTCATGGAAGCCTTTCCAGAATGACAAGCTACATATATTTGGAATGTCTATCATAGCATCCTCATGCATCAGCTCTTAAAATTTGTGTGTTCATTTCCCTCAAAATGGAGTAAAATCCCAGCGGACATTACTCCCTACCCCCACTCCATGTCTTATATAAATTTGGAGGTTTTAGCGACTCAAAACTAACACTCCCTTTCCTTTGCTTCCAAAGTTTCAGACCAAATGAGAAACAGTGTAGAGAAGACAGATAAATGGAGATTAAAGTGACAAATGGAGATTAAAGCTGATTGTAAATCTGCATTTAGATCTCAGGTCAAAAGGGCTTGCTGCCAATTCCCAGCAGAATTTAATAGACTTGTCCCTGTCGTTAATGGCGCATCTGGACGACTGGAGGCCTCTGCCGTTTTTTTCCCTCTGGGCAGAACGCTGAACAGAAAGCAGATTCATTCAAGGGAAAGGCGAGAGTTTGCACTGCAAGCTGGATTCCTTGTCTATTCCTCACTAGTGGTGACAATACTTCCTCCTTCCCTGGGTAGTTGTGCCCATAGGGTCAAGAGATGCCTGGAGTCTGAACGCTTTAATGCTACAGGGGAGAGACTTGTACTTGCACTGTAGACCTTGAATCACTCTGTGTTATCTTCTGTTTTACTCAATTTTTAACTCTGTTAAGTTACGTGAAATTGATTTAATGATCAGTTTGGTGTGTCTCCCTGTCTCACCTGCTCTCCCCTAAGACAATGAAGGTATTGTCTGGAAAACACTGATTGAGAACTTTCTCCTTCCAAAACGGCTAGGGCTTTAGGTAAAAGCATTTAGAAACCTTTGATATAAACATTGCAATCCAGATAATTCCTAAAGCCATTGACAAAATGGAAGCTTGTGCATCAAATATATCTTCAGAGTATATACATAAATTCTGACGCAGGGATCTGAAAGTGAAGCATATGACTACAAATGGATCAATACAAGTAAGCAATGTAACCATGGTTAGAATTAGTAATGCAGTTATTTCTAATTTTGGTATAACAATTTCCTATGTTTTCAGAGTGCTTTAACATACAAATATTGCCTCCCAAATTAGAGTCTTATCTGCTTCTGCTAAGTCACTTCAGTCGTGTCCGACTCTGTGTGACCCCATCGACGGCAGCTCACCAGGCTCCCCCGTCCCTGGGATTCTTATCTAAGACTGCATAAAAGACTAAGGGAAAATGTTGTATAGGGAATTAGTGAGGATTTGGGGTTAGACACTGGGGAAATTTAATCACAAGATCACATATTCACAGATTTTGATTGTCTGTTCAAACTTTTCAAATTTAAGCACTTAATCAGGCAAAATATTGAGGAGTATTACACATCTTGCTTTCCAACTGCAAGCCTCTTCTGATTAGAGACTAACCTGTCTGCCAACTCTGACATGTTGCAAACAGATGCAGTAATACATTGAAACTCTTTTCATCTCATCAGGGGAAAGACTGTTTTAAAGTTCTTAATGGTTATTTTTCTAAAAATGGTTCATTTAAGATCTTAATTGGGTACATGAAATGGTTTCTTTTGTCATTGATCCTGGTATGTGCACATTTGCAACATGTACCCAAGGATCCTTTTGTTTTAAACATTACACGATTTTATGAGGCATAGAAATGAGACGAGAGCTTCATTCTTTAGAAACTCTGACTAGAGAGCAAAGGGGAAGTCAACAGACCTCTACCATGGTACTAGTGGGAACATAGGTTTCAGTTGGTATATTAGTTTGCTAAGGCTTCTATTGCAAAATACTGGATTGGTTGGTGTATGCAGCAGAATTGTGTTTGCTCACTGTTCTGGAGGCTGGAAGTTCATGATCAAGTCTGTTCTGGGCATATTGGTTTCTTCTAAGGCACCACCCTTATGGCAGAAAGTGAAGAGGAACTAAAAAGCCTCTTGATGAAAGTGAAAGAGGAGAGTGAAAAAGTTGGCTTAAAGCTCAACATTCAGAAAACGAAGATCATGGCATCTGGTCCCATCACTTCATGGGAAATAGATGGGGAAACAGTGGAAACAGTGTCAGACTTTGTTTTTTTGGACTCTAAAATCACTGCAGATGGTGACTGCAGCCATGAAATTAAAAGACACTTACTCCTTGGAAGAAAAGTTATGACCAACCTAGATAGCATATTCAAAAGCAGAGACATTACTTTGCCAACAAAGGTCTGTCTAGTCAAGGCTCTGGTTTTTCCAGTGGTCATGTGTGGATGTGAGAGTTGGACTGTGAAGAAAGCTGAGTGCTGAAGAATTGATGCTTTTAAACTGTGGTGTTGGAGAAGACTCTTGAGAGTCCCTTGGACTGCAAGGAGATCCAACCAGTCCATTCTAAAGGCGATCAGCCCTGGGCATTCTGTGGAAGGAATGATGCTAAAGCTGAAACTCCAGTACTTTGGCCACCTCATGCAAAGTGTTGACTCATTGGAAAAGACTCTGATGCTGGGAGGGATTGGGGGCAGGAGGAAAAGGGGATGACAGAGGATGAGATGGCTGGATGGCATCACTGACTCGATGGACGTGAGTTTGAGTGAACTCTAGGAGTTGGTGATGGACAGGGAGGCCTGGTGTCCTGCAATTCATGGGGTCGCAAAGAGTCGGACACGACTGAGCGGTTGAACTGAACTGAAGGCCTCTCTCCTTGGCTTGCAGAGGGCTACCTTCTTGCTGTGTCCCCACATGGTCTTTTTTTTCCTGTACGCACGCATCCTTGGTGTCTTTCTGTGTGTCCACTTCCTCTTATAAGGACACCTTTCATATTGGATCAGGGCCCACCTACTGGCCACATTTTTGCTTAATCACCTTTCTAAAGGACCTATCTCCAAATTCAGTCACATTCTGAGGTCCTAGGGGTTAGAGCTTTAACACATGAGTTTTTCTGGGAGAGGAACAATATGGCCCATACTAGATAGGAACATTTTTAAGTACTTTATAATGACCAAGGTGAAAACATTTATCTTTAGCCAAGCAAGAGCCAAGGATGGTTTGAGAAGATGAAGAAGTAAGTCCTTAAGTTTCTTCCTGACGCCAGAGGTAACTACGCTTAAGCTTTTTCATTTTGGATGGTGAAAAGTCAAATAAACTAACTGGGATCCTTTTTACCATTGATGTATGAGACTGTTATACCCTGAGGTTAGTCAAGAGCTTACAACTTAAAAAACACGTGAAGCTTTGGCTTTTTAAGCAGTGAGTTTATGGATCTTTTAGGCCTTGAATTCAGGGGGTATGCAGTGTGCACACACGCACATTCAGGCTTACGCATACGTTGGGGGTTGGTCATGGAGAAGGACGTGTCAAGATGAGCTTCCCTAGAATGAATGGAGGAAGAAAACTCTGGTCATGGGAATGCCTGGATGTCAAGGCTCCTCTGAAGGGTAATAGATGGAGTGGCAGTGGCCACTCATGGAGCTCAGGGCTTGCTGCCAGCTGTTGCATCTTCCGTGGGAGACACTGGGATGTAGAGTGCAAGGGCTAATGGAAGCGTCACTGCATGGATGGGGTTTCTGTCATCGTATAATGGCAATGTCCACGCTGAGACTTCTTGAGCAAGATTGTTCTTGTGTCTTTCCAGCTTATCATTTTTCCTGCCAGCCTCCTCGGTGGTTTTCAATGAAAACTTTCTATTTTATGTCCCTTATACTCTGCTTCATACAAATCACATCCACATTTCAGCATTTTTAAGGAAAAAGATGATAGTGCTTCTAAAATACTTATAACCATGCTCATTACATGGTTCTGTGGAGAGAAGAGAAACTGAGGGAGGGAAATTTCCCCTCAAAAGTCTCTCCCTGTGATACAGCCTGTAACCTTATACTGTATGCAACCCTATACAGACTCTAGTTACATAATTTTGGGTTAATTATTAGTTGAGTTATGATCCTTTGCAAAGGTTTTCCCGTAATTTTACTGTAAGCAAAGGAATTCCCAAATAAAATATAGTAATGCAATGAAAAGATGGCCTGGTTTTTCGTGCTGGTTTTGCAAGCAGTAGCCTGGTGACCATTAGCACCAAGTTGCTTCATCTCCCTCTGTCTCAGCATCTCATTTATAAAATGATGAAGATAGTATCTGCCAGCCTAATTAACAGTTGTAAGGATCAAGTGAAATAACATCAAGGAAAGTGCTTTATAAACTGTCAGGCACTATACAAATAGCAATGATCAATGCTGGTAGAGAATTGTGAAATTATGCTGGAGGCATTAGAAGCTTATAATAAATGCTTTTTACTTTTAAAAAATCTTGTCTACTTAAGCTAAACTAAGGTGTCTTTATTATAATTCAGTTCCTTCATATCCCAGTCTGAGCTTGAACTTGAAATGTTCAGAGATTCCTAGAACATAAATGATATACTGTGGAAACATATACTGACAAAGACTTTGCTTAAATTTTTTTTTTAATAATTACTTTTTGGATTGTCTTTCACCTTATTTTAAGGAATAATCGTTCAACTGTGGTTTCTGGAGAACTTTTTGTAAGTTTTTGTATATATCTTTCCAAAGTACTATAAGCTTCCAAAAGGCAGGAATCTTTTATCTCTTCTGTTTTTGTCTCCCCAGCCATTGGTAAGCTCAGGGCCTGGCATTCAATAGAAGCTTGTGGAAGAAATTTGGAGTAGGAAAAGTTTCTTTTATTCACATTCAGGGTTTTCATGTTTGTGTTTCTAACATAATATTAGAGTTTAGCCCCTCCATGCTGTGCTCTTCACTTTTTAATCACTACTTATTTTGAAAATAAGTTTATATTGTGTTCCAGTGAATTAAGTCTTTTCTTTCAGTACTGTAGTTCCTGGGTAGAGTATATTGATATTGTAATAACGCTGTTTCCAACAGTTAGGAAGTTTCATAATGATTCAGTTTCACTGTATGAGTTGAATAGAGATGTAGTTTTCAAAAAGTGTTTGTTTATTTTTAATTGTGGTTTCAATCACATAACATTACATTTTCCATCTTAAACATTTTTAAAGTGTATAGCTCAGTAGCATTAGGTATATGCACATAGCTGTTCAACAGACCGCTAGAATGTTTTCATCTCGTAAAACTCAAATTCTATGCCTGTTAAACACTAGTTTTCCCTCCTTTTTACATTCTGTTTTTGTGATTTTGACTACTTCAGATACTTCATAGACAAACATTTTAAAAAAGATATATTGATACATTAGAATTTTTTTTTTTTTTTTTGGCCATACCATGAGGCATGTGGGATCTTAGTCTCCCAACCAGGTATTGAACCCGCATTCCCTGCAGTGGAAGCATGGAGTCTTAACCAGTGGCCTGTCAGGAAGTCCTTGAACATTAGTTTTTATTTCTGCTTTTATTTATGTCAGTTAGAGTCATATATGAAATCTGGGTCATGTAATACTAAGTAACATTTTCATTTTGATTTCTACACAACCAAACCAGGTACTAATTTTATTTAAATCTGGGTCAGAAATTGTGCCTTGCTAAAGGAAAACAGTAAAACCGTGAGAGGGCCAAGGAAAACATTTTCTATAATTTGTAAAGCGGTAGATACTTCTCTGAATCAAGCTGGGTTTAAGTAAGAAAAGAAGCAATATATTTTTTAAAAGTGCTTGTTACTAAAGATTGACTTTAATTTTAAAACCCTTTCTTTTCTAAGATGATTGTGGAAACCGTGTCTTCACTTTTGTGGAGAAGAATGGTCTCCCTGCATTAGTGGTTCTAAAACTCAAGTGTGTATCAGAATCACCGGGAGAGCTTCTTGATCCAGAATGCTGGGCCAAAGCTCCAGAGCTGCTGACTCAGTAGGTTAAGAGAGATACTTGGGGATTTGTCTTGTTACCAAGTCTCCCGGTGATACTGATGATGCTCTGGACCCGGGGACCACACTTTGAGAACTATTGGTCTGGAGCAGAAGTTTCTAAGATACTTTTTAAAGTAGTTGGTCATGGTTTAGTCACTAAGTCACTTCTGACCCTTGCGACCTCATGGACTGTAGCCCGCCAGGCTCCTCTGTCCAGAGGATTTCCCAGACAAGAATACTGGAGTGGGTTGCCATTTCCTTCTCCAGGGGATCTTCCCAACTCAGGAACTGAATCCAGGTCACCTGTATTGCAGGTGGATTCATTACCGACTGAGCTATAGGTGCAGAGAGTTTTTTAAGACCTATCCAGTGGGCTTAGAAGTCATGTTTTTAGGGAGTCCTTGTTCCCTTTGCATGTGAAAAGCTCCTTGTAATACTGCCATGCAGTAGCCTCTTTAATCTGGTTTCCTTTATTTCCTAAAATTTCCTCAGTTCATTTGATTACAGAGCCATCTTTTAATTAACATCTAAACATCACCATTTTAGGGACACTCATATTCAGTTGTGTAACTTGAAAAGCACTTTTTAGAATAAAGAATGAGCAAAGTATAAGGTTTCAATGTGTGATTGAGAGTATAGGGTTATAAAATTCACCGTGAGGCAGGGCAGTGGGCTATTCATCTCTCTTTATCTTTAAAATGATTTAACTCTATTTCCTAGTGTAGAGAGGAGAAGAAAGAATTTGCTAAATCCAGTACTTTGTTTCTTTAGAGATCGTAAATAAAGGAAATAAAAAAACTTTGTTTCCTGTATTCCAATGTTTGAGGTTTGTAACAGAAAAGTTCTATCATTAATCGTATCTTAAATGAATTGTTTGATTATGATCTGTGGTCAATTTCACAATGATAGACACACACACAAATTGGCTGAATGTATGAATATTGAAGCAAATGCGTAGCCTGACTGGACGAATTGAGAGGCATGATGATACCTACTTGAGTCTGAAATGCACCAGGTGGCCTGTTTTGGAGGGTGGTGCTAAGTCAGGGATTATCCTGTGATTCACCTGAATGCGTCTTTTCACCCCTGTGTCTGGGGTGAGACTTCTTCACATGCTTATCATCCCCCAGAGTCCTCAGACTCTCAGGCAGAAGGATCAGAACAAAGCTCTGTCTCAAGGAAGTGTAAAGAA
>NW_011494797.1:2198837-2226308 GCF_000754665.1 Bison bison bison | reverse complement strand
AAAGAAAGACGCCCACTTCCTGGTCCTGCTGCCAGGAACAGGCCTAGACCAATGTTAATTCCTTAGGTAAACTTAACATCACAGACATCCCATTCCTTGTATGCATGTGTGAATCTCCTGTCTGTGGGTTTATTTTTTAAACATTTTTTGTTGTTCTTTATCTGGGACAAAATAATGGAACTGGCCCAGGGCTCTAAGAATTCCTACAAAGACGCAAAATAAACAAAATGAATAGGGACACCTAACATGACATATTGGGTATCCCCCCCATGTTTCTCTTTTTGGAATTTACACATCCCACGTGGATGAATGGTGTACATGGGTAGGCACAAAATATATACTGAATTAAAATATAGGTAATATATATGGGCTTCCCAGGTGGTGCTAGTGGTAAAGAAGCTGCGTGCCAATATAAGAGACATAAGAGATATGGATTTGATCCCTGGGTTGAGAAGTTCCTCTGGAGGAGGGCCGGGCAACCAACTCCAGTATTTTTGCCTGGAGAATCCCATGGACAGAGGAGCCTGGCAAGCTACAGTTATAGAGTTGCAAAGAGTCAGACACGACTGCAGTGACTTAGCATGCAGGCATGTAATATATGTAGTATTAATATTTTTATATTGTGCAGAATGTCTAACATGATATAACCCAATCATTACTGCCAACCAGGTGGGCTGTGTTTGGGAATGCCCAGCAAAGTGTGCTTTACACATGTGACTGAGCAAATTCTCTCAGACAGATGTTATGACCCTCATTTTAACATGTAAGGAGATCCAGAAAGACTGCATAACCTGTCCATGGTCAGAACAGGTTTTGAACCAGCATTTGGTCTCCAGATTCCACATCACATACCCACTTACTAGGTGGAAAGAAGGCCAGAATACAGAAGCCTAGCATGGGGCTTATCTGGAAAACAGATTGAAGTTTTGAAAGCAGAGAAAAGGTTCCTCTCTAGTTGAAAGGAATTACTATAATATATAAGAAACAACCCTAAATAATTAGTTGTAATAGCTCACTGTTAAATCTCACTGTACTAACTGCTGATGGTAATTTGTCAAGAAAGTGCTTTAAATGAAAAATCTTCAATATTCAGCTATTTTGAAACCACTGACTTAGAAAATTATGCTGTTCAGTATATAGACTACAAAAAGAAAAAAAAAAGATATGAACATTGAATTGAATTTATTCTGTATTTATTTGTTGATGCCAATGCCATCATGATACCTCTAAACTTTATAAAGGGCTTCCCTGATAGCTCAGTTGGTAAAGAATCCCTCTGCAATGCAGGAGACCCTGGTTCGATTCCTGGGTTGGGAAGATCCGCTGGAGAAGGGAAAAAGCTACTCAGTGCAGTATTCTTGGTAACAAATGTGATTTTCTAAGTGGTTATCAATTCACCCAAGTGGCTAGCTTGCTTCTGTTGTTCAGTTGCCCCATCGCGTCTGACTTTGTAACCCCATGGACTGCAGCATGCCAGGCCTCCCTGTCCCTCACCATTTCCTACAAGTTACTTAAAGTTCACTTCATCCTTTGGAGACCAGCCTTTTTTGCTGCTCTCTTTTTCTCACCACAGAAAAAGGGGAAACATCGACTATCATTTCTTGGGGACCCCAAGTGATTCTTCAGTCATCACTCCTCAAGGCAGCTCCCATGGGTTGGACAAAACGTTGAGCCTTTTGTATAGCAGTGACTCTAGAAAGTGGTTGGGGGAAGTCTGCCCGTGGAAAGAAAACGGAACAGTGTCAGTGGTCCATGTTCTGGCCTCACTGGGTCCCCAGTCTTCTCATGTCCTCTAGGCTCTCCTGTTGTGTATGACTGTGGTCTTTTCCCCAGGTTTATACTTGCATTTGAAAATGCAAACAAATCAGTGGTTTTCATCTGATGTGATTGATTGTTCTTCAGGCATTAGCTTAGTCCACATCAGCTAATGAGCTCTCTTGCTCAGTGCAGTGGAACCAATTCTGAATTTCCTCTGTGACTTTCTTCACTTGCCTGGCAAGTGTAATGACAGTGTGGGATTAGAGAGTCTGTGGTTTCTCCTGGGTGGGGACTGGGTGGAAAGGTTAGAAAGGTGGGTTATATAGAGCCAATCTAGCCTTTCATTTTTATACGTTGATATATGTACAAATACAGTCACCCTGAGTGAAATAGAATTAACAGGAAGTGATAATATTTACTAGAAAGTTATTTTTGAATTGAGCCTTTACTCTGAACTTTTTATAACCTCTGATGGTGAAAGTTTAAGATACATTGTTTAATGGGATCAATGTTCAATAAAATGAAGAAATATTTTTAGATTGTTTTCTCTTAGGAGAATCAGATTTTTGAGTTTTTTTTTTTTTTTTTTTATTTTGAGGAAGCATGGAAGAAACAAAAGTCCCTACTCAGAATAGGCTTATCTGTTTCCCTTGAGCTAAGGAGATAAAGCTGTGAATTTTCTGTGAAAATCATCCTCAGCATGGTGGAGAGGAAAGTTCTTAACTCAGGAGACTCTATCAGAACCATTTTGGGTGATTTTCAAACCAAAAGCATCATCTTCCATTGCCACATTCTGATAGCCCTCTGAGACCCTATAGAGAAAGGGGCTGGGAGTGTTCTATGAAAAATTCCTCTTATGGTTCTAATTCCTCATCCCGCCCATCTCAGCTGATCTAACTCATGGTTTAGAGTGAAAAAAGCTTCCAGTCAATTTTGTCTCTAGACTCTGTCCTTAAATATACTATATGCTGCTGCTGCTGCTGCTAAGTCGCTTTAGTCGTGTCCGACTCTGTGCGACCCCATAGATGCCAGCCCACCAGGCTCCCCCGTCCCTGGGATTCTCCAGGCAAAAACACTGGAGTGGATTGCCATTTCCTTCTCCAATGCATGAAAGTGAAAAGTGAAAATGAAGTTGCTCAGTCGTGTCTGACTCCTAGCGACCCCATGGACTGCAGCCTACCAGGCTCCTCCGTCCACGGGATTTGCCAGGCAAGAGTACTGGAGTGGGTTGCCATTGCCTTCTCCTAAATATACTATATACTTATAGGTAAATATATCTATATGTACACTTAAATATTTGTATATACTGTTAATATACTTTATATGAATGAATGAATGAAAGAATGCATGCATGCCCAGTTGTGTCTGACTCTTTGGGACCTTATGGACTGTAGCCCACCAGGTTCCTCTGTCCATGGGATTTCCCAGGCAAGAATACTGGAGTGGGTTGCCGTTTCCTTCTCCAGGGGAGCTTCCCTACCGTGGAACTGAACCTGTGTCTCCTGCATCTCCCGCATTGTGGACTCTACCACTTGAGCCATTGGGGAAACCCTAATATACTTTGTATATATGTATAGTACTTAATATAAGTATGTATTTGAACTTGAATATACTGACTAGGGAAATTAATTTTTGCTAGACAGAAGAAATAATTTTATTTTAAAGTTATAGCATAGTTTAAACATTAAAATACTTTATGCAGAAAAATTACCTGCTGCCATTCCTGTATCTCTTTCCACAGAGACAATAGTTTTAATTTTTTTGGTAATTAACTTTAAAATTTTAGATGTTTTGAATTGATTGCCCACTATGGTGGAAAAGGCTTTGGTACTCTGTTTTTTTCTTAACTTTATCTGTCTCTAGCCCCAAACTAGGAAGATTTTTTGCTGTTACTGTTTTGTTTTGCTGATAAAAAATAAGCTAAAATAGAACAGTGAGATTTTTGAGATTAAGGAAAACAAAATGTTAAGAAAGGTCACACTGGGTGGCCTCAATTTTTTCCAGAAAATAAAGGATGGGTTAATCTTCCAGGGGTGAGCTGCTGTCATCTGCTATCAGTAATTCATTACAGAGTTTGATAAATAGAAGCACTGATATAGACCAATGGAGAAGGAACAGTTGATACAAACAGATATGATGTGTGGTTTTGTTCAGAAGGATGGAATGTCAATTTTCATGATTTGCAGAGAACAAAAGAAAACAGTAAAAAGCTGCAAGGGAGAAGTCAGTAGTTTAATGCATGTGAGAAATAACGTGTGTGGTCTTTGTTCAGTTCCACTTGATCATGGGTAATTTCAAATGGCAGGTAATAAAGAACTTTCAGTTCAGTTCAGTTTAATCACTTAGTCGTGTCCGATTCCTTGCAACCCCATGGACTGCAGCACACCAGGCTTTCCTGTCCATCACCAACTCTAGGAGCTTACTCAAATTCATGTCCATTGAGTTGGTGATGCCATCCAACCATCTCATCCTGTTGTCCCCTTCTCCTTCCACCTTCAATCTTTCCTAGCATAAGGGTCTTTGCAAATGAGTCAGTTCTTCACATCAGGTGGCCAAAGTATTGGAGTTTCAGCTTCAGAATCAATCCTGCCAATGAATATTCAGGGCTGATTTCCTTTAGGATGGACTGGTTGGATCTCCTTGCTATCCAAGGGACTCTGAAGAGTCTTCTCCAGCACCATAGTTCAAAAGCATCAATTCTTCAGTGCTCAGCTTTCTTCACAGTCCAACTCTCACATCCATACATGACTCCTGGAAAAACCATAGCTTTGACTAGATGGACCTTTGTTGGCAAACTAATGTCTCTGTTTTTTAATTTGATACTTGATATAACCAACCCAATGGACGTGGGTTTGTGCAAACTCAGGGAGAAAGTGGAGTGCTGCAGTTCATGGAGTCGGAAAGAGTTGGACACGACTTAGGGACTGAACAACAATATGTCTTCATGTCTCAGCTGGTGGCTTGGTGGTGAAGAACCCTGCTAATGCAGGAATCTCAGGATATGCATTGTTGAATCCCTGGGTTGGGAAGACCTTCTGGAGGAGGAAATGGCAACCCACTCCATTATTCCTGCCAAGATAATCCCATGGACAGAGGAGCCTTGCAGACTATAGTCTCTGGGGTTGCAAAGATTTGGACACGACTGAGTGATTGAGCACAGCATAAAGTGAAGTCACTCAGTCTTGTCCGATTCTTTGCAACCCCATGGGCTGTAGCCTACCAGGCTCCTCTGCCCATGGGATTCTCCAGGCAATAGTCCTGGAGTGGATTGCCATTTCCTTCTCCAGGGGATCTTCCCAACCCAGGGATCGAACCTGGGTCTCCCGCATTGTAGACAGATGCTTTACCGTCTGAGCCACCAGGGAAGTATGGTGGCTCAGTATTTGGATAAATATGACTGCTGCTATTACATTTACCCACTTTCTGATATTTCCTTTCATTTGATTAATATTTAATTGGTATCCCTAATGCCTATAACAAATTGGAGGAAGTCTATAGCTCAACAAATAGATTTCAGAAAGCCCACCTGCAATTTCAGATTCCTACAAAGTAGACAAAATCTCCAAAATGGATGATCAAGAATTGACAATTGTACATTGATGTTCATATTCTCTGAAGGTAATGCTTTTTGTGTTGAGTGTTCTTAGCTTACTAGCTTTGTGCATTTGAAATAACAAAGTTTAACTTCTTGCAGATGGCAAATTAAAACATATAGTTTAGTGCTTTTGTTAAGCAAGTAAGTCTGATTTTATGTTTAAAAGGGTATACTTTACAGCGGAAGAAAACAGCAAGACCGTTGAGTTTGAGTCACAGAGTAAGTCCCCCAGGGTATAGTCGCAATGCAGTTAGCAGTAATTTTAATTGGACACCCAAACTAAGCCAACCTCAAATCATGTGTATGTCTTACAAATAGGGTTTATTATGTCCTTTAAGTTCTTTTAGAGGCTTATGAAGATTTATACCAGTAGTTAGCTGCTTTGTCTGAGCTACAGAGAATATTTAATAGTTTTTATCAGGATTAATGAGCAGAAATGTCTCAACAAATGAAATTCTTTAGTATATTCATTGTAGTCATTTGACATTCTCTTTATTCACTGGCAGTAATGTTAGTAATAGGAGACACTTTTTGAAATATGGCCCTGTATTTCGTATATTTGTCAGATTTCTAGTGAAATCATTATACAATGCATTTGTGTAATTAACACTTTTCTAACCTCAGATTTGTCTAAGAATCATGTAGTAAATGCATAAATCTCATGGCTATTTTAACATATAATGTAATAAAAACATTCACTCCATTTTACTAATAAATACTTGGCAAGTACCTCTTACACGCCAAGTGCTGGAGATGCAAGGCTGAGCAAAATTGAGCTTTGTGGAGCTTATGACATGGAGAAATAAAACACTAATGAAATGAATGTATGAGTATAAATTACAGTAATACTGTCCCAGAGAAGTAGAGGATGGTGCAGTGTCTTTACTGAGGAACATTGTCTGGTCTGGGAAGTGAGGAAAGACTTCCTTGTGAAAGTAAATGTCTGGACTCAGCTGAAGGTTTGAGTAGGTGTTTACTAAAGATGGAATAAGAGGAAACCTTCCAATGAAAAGGAATAGCAGCTTCTGAGGCTCTGAGGCCTCTTTAAGGAAATGAATGGATTCCATGGATTGTACAGGGAGAGATTCAAGACCAGTGGGTCAGGTGAGTTATGTTAAGGATTCGGTCTTTATCTTTGGATAAGTACATGCTGATTGCAAAGAATTTTGTAACTGTTTTACAGAGAAGAAAATTAAGATCACTGATAATCCCATCACCCATAGCCTCTTAACCTTAATATTTTTTTTAAATTAAAATTTTATGTATCAATTATACTTCAGTAACCCTAGAAAAGAGTCAGACACGACTGAATGACTGAACTGAACTGAACCCTAGAAAAAGTTTAAAAGTTATTGATTTGAAAAAAAAATTCCTTCCAGTTATTTATAGATAAAAATAAATATGTAAACATTGACTCTTCTTGAACTAGTTAAAGGAGAGACAATCCTTATTACTATGCTATATTACTAATATTTGGAATAGGAAATAATTTCATAAGCTAAGCAATGATATTTTTGCATACTGTAGCCTTAGTTTGCAACTAAACTGTAAATCATGGTTCTGTTTATATCTTTAACATACTTTGGCTCAGATGGTAAAGCGTCTGCCTGCAATGTGGGAGACCCTGGTTCCCTGGGTCAGGAAGATCCCCTGGAGAAGGAAATGGCAACCCACCCAGTACTCTAGCCTGGAAAATTCCATGGACGGAGGAGCCTTGTAGACTATAGTGTATGGGTTCGCAAAGAGTTGGACACGACTGAGCGACTTCACTTCACTTCACTCTGTTGTTAGAAAATCAATATCTATAATTAGTTTTGCCATCAAAATTGAGAAATTATCTTCTGGGGGATGTGTATGTATGCATATAGATAAGGTGTGTATATATGTGTGCATGTTTGTGTGTGAACACAAACACAAGCGTGTTTGATGATAAATAGAGGAAAGTAGCAATAATGACATCCTTTAAAACCCTGATTAAAAAGTTGCAAAGCTTGGGTTGGTTCTTTGTAGGCCATGTAAAAAAGTGAGAAAATTACTACCTTTAAGGACATTTAAAAAATTGTTGAAGTATAGATACATCTCCTTTAGTATTATCAGTGTAAATGCATACTACATAAATCAAACCTATATGAGAAAGGTAAAAATGTTAGGAGACAACAGGTATGTTTGAAGGTACCAAAAGTTGGCAGCTTGGAGAGGGCAGAAAGTTGTACACAGAAGACCCATCAGGGAAGCAGACATAGCCCTAAAAAACGGAGGTGCGGAACACAAAGGACATCTCAAGTCAGTGATTCTGTACACTCAGAGAGGCAGTCCCAGCAGTGTCGGAGGTCCGACAAACTCAGAGGATATTGGAATCTTCTAAATCCTGGTCCTCAAGAGGCTGTTCATGATGCCAGTTACCGATATCTCTTGTAAATATTTTTTTCCCTCCCAAATTGGAGAAGGCTGGCCTTCCTTCCCTGCCTTCCGAGCACGTGGGTAGTGGTGGTGAAAGCCAGGTAATATTGATACTTTCTCTCACTTTATCCCTCCCTGCCTCTTTACCTCCTTTCCTTCTTTCCTCCTTCCTAATACTTAGTGTTTAATAATATAAAATAAGCTGAATTATAACTTAATAATATGATCTAGGTAATTAAAAAGTCACCATGAGAATGTAAAGTAATTCCATGAGGCTATTTTGGCCAAAAGGGAGCCAGTGACATAAAAGGCAGAGGCCTTTGCACTCCTTCGGGGGTGGGGGTTGGGGAGACTGGTTCAAGGTTGAGGCTGAACCTCCCAGAAAGCCTCCCTGTCTGGCATCTGTCCTCACCCAGCAAACTAGCCAGCAGCTCTTCCAGCTCCTTTCTCGCTTTTAAAAAAGCCAGTGTGTAAGGAAAGGCCTGGTCATTCATCTGTTACTGAGTATGCATCTTTTCATCTTGAAGAACATTATCATCACCTCAACATAATCTAAAGATATGACAGAGGAAATATGGAATTGAGTAATAATTAGGAATGTGGCACATGTTGCTTATATAAAACACATCAAACTATTTTTCAAATATTAAAAGGTGTAATCAAGTCTGCAACACATTTCAGTAATGATATTTCCTGTAACTTTTACCCATATGCATTATAAGGAAAATGATATCCATATGTTTGACTCACTTGCACAGTTCATTAAAGGGTATATTTAAAGGACCCTTTGATAATGCTTTGAAAGTTTCTTCTCATTTAAAAATAATACATTTTTAAGGATATGATTTTTTTTTAAAGTTTTCCTATAATTTGAATTTTGTTCAGATATCCCTATGGGAAAAACTCTTCAGTGATGGCAAGTGAATATCATCATCATGATTTGGTCTTAAGCGATCTCTTGAATTTATTGCATTTTATTAAACTATCATTAAGTATCATCAATTTTGATTTTAAGTAAAAATTGCAGAAATGCCCTCCTTCATAAAATGCATCTGTAAATTATTTGGAATAAGCTGTTTGGTATCAGAGATTCTCATATGCCCATACTCTGAAGCTGCCAAGTAATACTACTTGTAAAATTGAAATAATTACAAAGGATAATTAGTAGAAACATATTCAAAATAAGACAGTCACATCATTTGAGCCTGATCCTTCTCAAAAAATATTGAGCAGGAAAACCTCTATAGAAATCTGTGTACTCTCTCTTCATTTCAAGTGTGGATATTTTTAAGGCTGCAGTAATGTGATCAAATAAACTATGAGCAGTATTCTGTATCAACTGTAATTTAACACATCTGTCCAGAGGAGTAGTGAATAATGAATTGCATTAATCAATCCAGATAAAAGAGATTTAATTAACATTAATATCTCCTCTAAATCTTAAAAAAAACTTTCTTTTTCGTTTTGCTAATCAAGGGTTCTAATCTAGGGATTCTGTGAAGATGATGAAAGAATCTCTTTGGGACAGATTTTATTTCAGACATTTGAGGTATTTAGTATATGGATAACATGAAAAATTTCACTGGTTTTCCTAAAAAGGGCCTTCACAAAATTAAAAAAAAAAATGTTAGTATTAACACTGTACAATGGCATTTACCTTAAGAATAGTCTTTCATAATAGCATCTGATATCACACAATTGTTTTATATGGGTTAAAAATGTTTTGCTGAATTTTAAACAGTATGTATATGAAAAATGAAGAATAGACGATTTGACGTCTAATCTCCGTTTTCTGTAGGCTTTTCTTTTTTTCCTGTGCACAGAAGCTCAGCACTAAATACCTAGCCTGCTAAGGTGATCGATGGTTCTAGAGGTGATTTCCACAAAGTGTGGTTAAACCACCTGACGGACAAATGTTAATCTTCATACAGCCTGTATAGAATAGTCCGTAACCGCAAGCCAGTTATGCGGATGAAATAAGCAACAGAAGAGTTGTGTTGCTGAGGACACTAAAGTGAGAATCTGAACACGGCCTTCTGACTATTTGGACTTTCTCATTTTGGTCTAAAATGGAAAATAAAAAATGTCAAGGTTGGAGTGGTAGTCTTCCCAGAGAGCAATGTTATTATATGATTTTGCTCAGTAGATTTGTTTGTACTATGTTGAAACCCTAGTGTAATGAATATCAGTAGCTTTAATAATGCTCACAGCACATCTTCCATACAGAACAACAGGTGACAAGGGGAGGAGCCCTTGCCCAGGCAGCACAATGCTTGAGCCCCCTTCTATCCCAAGTCATTGAATCTTTCTTAACGTTAGTATTCCCATTTGTAAAACGCAGTTAGTGATATCTACCTTGAAACTCAAACACTGTTTCAAAATATGAGGAAACATTGAAAGATACCATGAAGATATAAGAATGTCATGAAACTGATTATTTTTAATACACTGACAGCCAAAGGGTGAAATAAACAAATTTATAAGTATTTTTAGGAAGGTAATGATCCTTTTTTAGAAATAAAAATGATGTGCACTCTCTGAGTATAGTACATACGTATTTATACGCCTGAATTACTAACATCTGGATACAGATAAAAATCTGTATCCATATATCCACTTACAGAGATAAAAACCTATGTGTATAAGGAAAACTACACTCTGTTGATTAAACTTGTATGCAGAATCCTGCTTTTCAATTTAGGTGAGCAGATTCTATAAACAGAGTCCAGGCAGATTTTATTTGGCACTTTCGAGCCATTTCAAATTGATGTGAATTCCAATCTATATAAAAGGATTTGTTTATGTGGACAGCTTTCATTGCTTTCAGGATCAAGAGGTGAGCAGCACAGTCTGAAAATAAATATTGAAGTTTCTTTTACGTTTTCTGAATCTGTCATTTTGGTTGGTCATGCAACACTGGTATTTCATGGAAAAAAATAGCACCTCTTTTGGAAGATATCATTTGGTGTCATGTGGACTCACAAAGAAACGTTGTCTATTTAGAAGCATCATCATTTGAAAGTGTTCTTAGCAAGAAGCTGACTCTAGTAGGGTTTCTGGAGTCAGTACGTGGGTTCCTTCATTTTTGTTTCATAGAGTTTGGTCTGGACTCTAAATGAAGTGGGGTGGTCAATGTAACAGACTTGGCAATCATGCAGAACCCTTTGCCGATTTGATAAGATCCAGGTGCAAATTTGTTAAGTCATCTAAATGCTTCCCCCTAATAAGGAGTATTTCTATGTGACTTATTTTAAACCACAAAAATGAAAAGGGCAGGCAATGGCTGCTGGGTTGAAATCAAAGGAAAGTAACATAAATGAACAAGTGAATTGAGATATAATCTTGGTCACCCGGCACCATAAATTAAAAGCTATTTCCACAATCTGTCCAGGAGTTCAGAAATAATCTGCACTGTGCAACCATTAGCTGGTACATTCCTATTTTTCTTTTTAATGGTGAGGGGAAAAATGGAGACAATAAAGCTAGTAAATTGGTTCATTTTAGAGTAATCAAACAATTTGATTGAAATCTCAGTGATACTATCTCTGTGGCTACTCAGGAAATTGTTTACAAATAATGGTCTATGATTGTCTAATTTTCAAAGCAACATAGATTGGTAGAATATATTCCCACAACCCGTCGCTGGAATTATCATTGCCCAGTCTGACTAAATGCATTTTACACCAGACTTCTGTGCATAGACATACTACCCACTGCTGTGAAAATTAGTATAACTTTGATGAGTCATTTGTTCCAACCTTCAACAGAAATAAAACTTCTGGGAACCACACTGAACTCATAACTTTATCCCCATACAGGATATGGTCTTAGATTTATAACTTACCTGTGAAGAATCGGCTTACTTATGTAAACAAAATGTCTTTACAAAAAGTGTGAAGGTTTGCATAAGAGTAGTCTTTATTTTAAACCATGTACCCAGTAGCATGGTCATAATTATGGACGTATTGATTAATGTTCTGTGATGGTGATTTTTAAAATTCTTTATGCATGTTTTTTTGTGACCTGAAATACTAATTGTGGCCAACCACTTGAGTAAGGAAACCAATCAAAATTTTGAGAAAATTATTGAGAACTTTAACTCAATAGAATTTCAAATCTATTGAGAAAATTAATTAGGAACCACTATTTAAAATTAGATACATGATGGCTGATATGAATGCTAACAAAGTATTACATTGATATAGGTTGAAGCCAGTTAGGTTGACAATGGACTCAGGGATTATAAGCTTTTAGAGTCAAGAGTCTGGCAATTTCTGTTTTATCCATATATTGGTTGCCAGACCTCTGCCTTGGAAATCTGACCTGTGAGGTTGTTATCTGTGTCTTAGTGCTGACAGTATCAGTTGAGTGACCTACCATTGACTCTGCTTAGAAAATGCCATTGTCTATCATATGATATCAATTATATGTGGAATCTAGAAAAATGATACAGAACAGAAGTAGACTCACAGACATAGAAAAACTAACAGTTACTGAAGGGGAGAAGAGGGCGATGGATAAATTAGGAATTTGGATTAATACACTATTGTATGTAAAATAGGTAAACAATAAGATCCTATTATACAGCACATTGGAGAAGGAAATGGCAACCCACTCCAGTATTCTTGCCTGGAGAATCCCAGGGATGGCGGAGCCTGGTGGGCGTCTATGAGGTCACACAGAGTCAGACACGACTGAAGCGACTTAGCGTTCAGCACCGGAAACTATTTTAAGTATCTTGTCATAACCTATAATGGATAAGAATCTGAAAAGGTGTGTCTGTGTGTACAGTCAGTTTGCTGTACAACCTGAAACATTTTAAGTCAATTATACTTCAGTAAAAAATTTAAAAAAATACACCACTCTGTGGCAGAATCTAGATTTTGGTGGAGGTTTTGTGTGTGGCGATAGAAGATATAAAAACACCGTCTGTACTTTTTCCTCATTTTTGCTGTGAACCTAAAACTGCTCTAAAAATAAATGTTATTAATTTAAAAACTGTCATCATGTCTTGATTTCAGTTTGGTTTTCTATATATAACCCTCAACAGACAATTCTTTGATTGGTTTCTTTACCCAAATGGTACCAATAGTACCATATATACTCAGTGAGTTTCTGAACAAAATATGTTAAGCTAAGTAAAACTGGGCCTTTCTAATTTTCATTCTACAGTTCAACCCAGTTGCTAGATAGTTCTGATTCTTAGAGTCTTAGGACAATTTCTTTGTTTTATATATTATATATTTTATACGTTATATGACTCCTTTATATTATACTTCTTTGTCATTAGGCTATGGGAAATTATACTCTTCATTACCTGAACATTTTAGTCTCCCTTGCATTTTATCAGTTCTGTCCAGCCACCATTTCATTTTTGGAGTATTGTCCCTATAGCAAAAATATTAAGAATGAACTTATTTTCCATAACTTACCTGTCAAGTTTACATTAGTATGAACAACACCCTAACATCTGTGTCACAAACAACATCAGTAAAATGTGGAATTGTATTTCCCATACAAAGAGATTTCATCTTGTGAAAGACAGTATGTTTTAGTTTATCTCCTGCCCAGCATTTGTTAGTAAGATACTGGAAAGAAAGGACAATGGTAATATTTTCAGGGTACCACAAAAAATACAAAAGTTAAAATGTTGCAAATATTAAATATTGTAATATACTTTTATTAGTTCAATTTAGGAATGCTAATCCTTAAATAGGACTTCCCTGGTGACTCAGATGTAACGTGGGTTTGATCTCTGGGTCAGTAGGATCCCTTGAAGAAAATAATGGGTACCCACTCCAGTATTCTTGCCTGGGAAATCCCATGGACAGAGGAGCCTGGAGGGCTACTGTCCATGGGGTTGCAAAGAGTTGAACATGACTGAATGACTCACACACACACACACACACACACACACATACAAACACACACACACACACAGTTCTTAAATATGACTGACAATACTTAGTGGTGATCACTAGGCTAGAAGGCAGTTTTGTTATTCTAAGGCACTCTGAAGCAAATTTGCCAATAGCTAACTATTAGTTTTATTGTATTTCTGAGTTTATTTTTTGGCTTGTTTGTTGGGGGAAAATGAAAATGGAGATGTCCTGTGCCCTAAAAATGATGCTCTCCAGTGGGTGGAGAGCATCCACCCGCGCATGTGAGGCATAACTTCTAGCTCACGTGAGCGCTTCTACGAAGACTCATGATTTGGTGCCCTGCTCAAGGCGCAGCTCCTCTTTCATGGAAAGTCTTATCCAGAGAAAGATGCTTTTTGAGAGTTGAGGGGAGTGCCCACATTTTGAGAAAAGGAATAGTGTTTTTGAAAGGGACAAATATTTTTGAAGGAAAGATACTGAACAAAGTATAGTTTAGTAATATGTTAGAGTATGTAAGACAACCCACATAATGACATTTTTACAATAATATGATACTCGGAGAAATAGGCTCATAAATATTCATAGTCTTTCCAAGACATGATAGGTATTGCATACCTGTATACTTGGGCTTCCCTGGTGGCTCAGATGATAAACAATCTGCCTGCAATGCAGGACACCAGGTTTGCTCCCTGGGTTGAGAAGATCCTGGAGAAGGGAATGGCAACCACTCCAGTATTCTTGCCTGGAGAATTCCATGGACAGAGGAGCCTGGCAGGCTACAGTCCATGGGGTCACAAAGAGTCAGACACAACTGAGCGACTAATTCACACATATGCACACATACCTGTGTACTTGGGTCAAGCAGAGTAAACATACATAGAATAAATGATAAGTAATACAATGTATGCAGTGTGTACTGATGTGTCTATAATAGAAGTGAATCCCCACTTTTTGGACAGTTAATTTACTTTTAGTGATTAAAATGCATGGTTAATTTAAGTATATAATTACCATGGTGCTTCTACATTTAGCAAAATACTTAGATTTTTTAAATACCCATATTCATTTTGTATTAAATATATTGTATTTAAATCCTTAGCAGAGGTCTGTTTCTACAGTTCACCATAAACCAGAAGATACTCTAGAAAATAATGTGTACTGGGTTAATAAAGGCTTATTGCCTCACTGACAGGTGAGGCTGGCTAAAGACATATTGTTCTTGGCCTCTCTGTCTAGGTATTCGAAATGCTTAGCCTTTGTATCTCAATATTAGAAATATTTAGGAATTTTTTAAAAAATCAATAATTATATCTCTTTATCTAACTTTTGAAAAATAACTTAATATATTATTTGGGAAACCTTTGGCAGTTCCAGTAAATGAAAATCCAGGAAAAAAATGTACCTTTATAGGAGAGGGTTTTTTTTTTTTTTCAGAAATAAATCTTATATCTATATTTCTGAGTCAGAACTGTTACTTGAAGCTTCAGTATATTTTTAAGGGTGTGGAGTACTCAGACATAAAATCAGAGTTGAGGGCTTGAGTTTGAGTGGTCTTGAACTTGTCATTGATAAAAGTAATATAATTATTTGAGTAAGGAACATTACACACTCCATGGTTTATGTAATAGGAAAATGAAAATGAAAGTTGCTCAGTCTTGTCTGAATCTTTGTGACCCCATGGACAATAAAGTCCATGGAATTCTCCAGGCCAGAATACTGGAGTGGATAGCCTTTCCCTTCTCCAGGGGATCTTCCCAACCCAGGGATTAAACCCAGGTCTTCAACATTGCACACAGATTCTTTACCAGCTGAGTCACAAGTGAAGCCCATATATATATAATAGGGACCAGTATTATTTGTTGCATTGAGACACAATCATTCACACCGAGTAGCACACTATTCTTTTTCTTCTTTTGTTTTCCTTTTTTGTCTGTGTCTCCTATTATTTGTTACTTAGTTAATTAGCACGCATAGTTCTCATAACGTATTCACTCAGGAGTTGAGAACGTGAGTTTTTCAGCTTCATTCCCCTCTGGATAGCTGACCTAGAAGTGCAGAGGAGACAAAAAGATTGTTCATTTCTTTTGCCATCTTGTTTCTGCCCCTCTCTGAAAAAGTCAGAGGTTCCCTAATAATGAACACTTCCCTTTTATACCACAAATGCCTTCTAGTATTTACCACTTAGAAAAATATCTAAGAAGGAGAATAAAATGATTTTTGCCATTAACAAATTGAAAGAAAATAATTTTAACCATAAAATTAAATCAGTGAAACCAGTTTCAGTACAAGCCACTGTTTTTTTATGTTTGTGGGTAAAGGAGAGCAGTGTGGGATATGATTTCAGCTCTCATGGAAGCCTGGTGCTTAGTGGAGGAACAGATGCAAAGAAAGTCAGAAAACATGAATATTTGAATGGAAGGTGATAACTAAAATGACTTCCATGTATTCTATATGAATTTTATTGAACGTGTGAGCTATTTTGGTCCACATGTCATAATGCTTAAGAATTTGGCTCTGGTGCCTGTGGTCAAGGTTAGACTCCCAGAACTGCCACTCTTGTCTGCTTGGCTAGATTGTTCTCTTGTGATGGTGAAAGCATGTGAAGCCCTTAGCACAGAGCCTGGCACAGAATAGGCCCTCATTGCATTTTCTCTATTAATTTTAGTTTGCAATTTCAGGCGGCTATTTTTAAGGGTGCTATATGCCAATGTCACTTGTAGAAAATTTGTAAAACCTAGCTTCATTTCTGGCACAATTACTTTTTTTAAAGTTATAAATTTTGTGTAATTAGTGGTATCAACCAGAAGAGATCAAGTACTGTTCTTCAGGGTCTCAATTAATCGTGTGAGCAGTGATTCTCCAAGCAGATATTGCATCATACATGTCCAACAGCCTCTTAAAGTATTCAGAATTAATAAAGCAGTGAAGACATTAATCAGGGATGGTATCTAGCTGATTTGCATAAATTAATTAACATCAACAGCTACACTGAGCTGCAGCATAGCCGCACCTGGGAAAACCATCATTCCCAATGAAATGAGGTAGTGAGCCTGCAGAGAGGAGAGGGATTCTATCTCCGAGTAAGCACCAAGGTCACCATTTACATAACGCCAGTGACAACGTGGAGCCAATTCATTATAATGCATAGCTCTAAAGCAGGGGCACAGCCAGGAAAGTGTAGTGATTGCAAAGCCTTTTAGTGATACCATTAATAACTCTTCAGGTGGTTATATTTTAGCAATGTATTGAGGTTCTGTGTCTTAGCACTGTAATACTGAAAGTGAGTATTCATATTTATTTAGTTTTGCTTTATTATTTGTAAACTCAGCAAGTTCTTTTTGTGAATTGAGGTATAAGAATAAGAGGGAGGGCAGCAGGGGAGAGAATATAGAGACCAACTCTTAGCTCCAAATTTCTAGAAAATCAGAGAAAATCTTTACTTGCTTACATTCTTATTTTCCACATCAAGAGCTCAAACCCACATCTCTTGCATCTCCAGCATTGGCAGGCAAATTCTTTACCACTTGCGCCACCCAGGAAGTCCCTATGTCAGGATCAACCCTGTTCAGTTGGCAAACATTACCTTATTCTTTGGAGAAGGAAATGGCATCCCACTCCAGTGTTCTTGCCTGGAGAATCTCATGGACAGAGGAGCCTGGTAGGCTACAGATCATGGGGTCACAAAGAGTCGGACATGACTTAAGTGACTTAGCACACACGCAGCTTATTCTCAGCTTCACTCATTCATTCATTCACTAACCCAACAAATGTTACTGCAAGCCACACTAGCCAACTGTTACTGCCTTGGGTGGTGTGATGCAAAACTGAAGAGTCGTGATTTCAAAGAGCCCCGAGTCTGCAGTTTGGTGCTGTATGTAGACACATATAGTTTTTCCAGTAGTCATGTATGGATGTGAGAGTTGGACTATAAAGAAAGCTGAGTGCTGAAGAATTGATGCTTTTGAACTGTGGTGTTGGAGAAGACTCTTGAGAGTGCCTTGGACTGCAAGGAGATCCAACAAGTCTATTCTAAAGGAGATCAGTCCTGAATATTCATTGGAAGAACTGATGGTGAAGCTGAAACTCCAATACTTTGGCCACCTGATGCAAAGAACGGACTCATTGGAAAAAACCCTGATGCTAGGAAGGATTGAAGGTGGGAGAAGGGGATGACAGAGGATGAGATGGTTGGATGGCATCATTGATGCGATGGACATGAGTTTGAGTAAACTTTGGGAGTTGGTGATGGGTAGGGAGGTCTGGCGTGCTGCAGTCCATGGGGTCGCAAAGAGTCAGACACAACTGAGTGACTTAACTGAACTGTAGATAAATAATGACAGTTTACCAGTTTATATGCTACAGTGGTGATGGTTGGAAATGTGTCACTGGTCCTCTTGAAGGGACCTTGAGAAGGTTTCACAGAGAAAGCACAATCTGGAATGACTAGTATATGTCATTCTACAAAGAACTTTCTAGAGAGTGGAAACAACTGTTACTCTTCATAGTTTCTAGAGGTCTCTTTGTGACTTTGCTAAGCTGGGCTTGGTGTCCTTGTTGATATTAGTTAATTTATGCAGCTTGTATTGGTGAGGGATGAGGAAGGGCAAGAGGAAGCATAGAAGGGGGTATGTTGCCTCTTTCACAGCCTTGAATAAGTTGCACTCACTTCTCACTGGCAGAGCTGGAGAACTGACTTATTTAACCTTATTCCTGTCAGCTCCAGGGGTCATGACTTCTTAGGGCTCATGGATAGCTGGGAGATTGTTACAATAATGATTCCTCCTTCCCCAGCACAATTGCAGTCTTAGGGAGAAAAAGATCCCGAGACATGCCATGGCCAGTGAACATCCTTCTTTGGCCAGTTGGGATGGTTCTTCTAGCCACGTCCAAAACCAACTAGGATCTCCCTTGATGTCTGCAGAGGGTAACCATTTTTGAAGCATCACATTAATATTAGTCCTAATAGATTGTTCAGTTGACATGGTGACTAGAGTGAGCTTTCTAGGGTAATGAACAAGATAATCTTTGCAGTTTTAACATCCCTGCCAAGCTCCCTCTTATGAACTTGGTTTAGTCACACAAAAATAAAATAAAATTTATTCAGACTTCTGAAAAGAAGATCAAAATTAGGTCACTGTGTATTTTCCTCTGTCTATGAGTACAGAAAGTGTTAAGCAAAGTGTTATGAAGGCCTGTTTATAGATGGGAATGGGATGTGGGAATGCTTTCTTTTCTAGCTAATGGGATGTTACTATTTTAAGTATTAAATTCTAAAATGTGTGGGATCTGGTATGTTTCCTGCCTGAGATAGTGTGTATTAATTGACTTCAATCTTTTGGATTGTAAAAGTCTTTAATTTGTAGTGGTAAAGATGAAAAAGCACATGGTCCATCTATTTCTGGAATGCCATTCAAGTGATCTGGTTACCCTTTGACTCTATTTCCTTCTTCAGGGGACTTCCATATGGACTGGAGCCCATTTCTCAATCTCTTGATGTTCTTTAAGAATAATACTTCATATTCAGTGAGGATTTTCAATTAAGGTAAATGATGGGTTTTATATACAAAAAAGGACTTGCAAATATGGAGGAAATTATTGAAAGAGATTGCAGAATACACAATGCAAGAGGAGGTGTTTCTTGGGACTTATTCAGAGGAGAGAAAATACTACCATCAATAAAACTCTGTCATAGGACTTAAATCCAGGATATGACTAATGGTAATGGGGCTACGAAGCATTAGTCATTGCAACCAGTGTGAGACTTACAGAGAATTCCTGCTGGCATGTCTGATGGCAGTTGACAGTTGGGAGCCTCAACTTTAGGCACTCTTCTCGGCTTTCACAACACCCTTCTCACAACTCCTCTAGAAAATCTCTGTAGAACCTTTCCCTTTTATCTGGTCTTGCTTTCTATGGCTTTTCTCTGGTGCAAAGAATCTCTGGCACCATCCTTAGACTTCTACATGGAGTTGAGTTTCCTGTAGTTTGGACTGTATTTTGGAGAATATAGGAACTTTAAAAGAATAATTCTGATACTTGTTAAAACAGCAAGACAGATTTTATTAGAGCTACGTGGTAGAGAGAGCCTTAGGTATAAAAGTAAGCTCAACTCCAAGTACAGCAAAGACAGATTATGAAGCTAATGGGCAGAGTGAGGGGGTTAGTGGATGGAAATTTACTAAGAAGAACTTGATTAGATATCAGGGATGGGTGGCAGATTTCTGCTACACTAAGCTCAGCAGGCCAAGGACAAGGCTACTGTAGAAGAGGCCTCGAAAGAAACTGGACTAAAGCTTGGTCAAGGAGTCTCTGGCATTCCAGAGAGGCTCTATTCTCTCTGTTTTGGCAACTTACCTTTGTGTTGGCTGAGAACTTCTCACCCCAGCTCTTCATTCCACTCTTAAGCCTCTATTTCTGATCTTGAGATCCTTGAAACCCACAATAGCATCAGTCCCAACTTCCTACTGAAGAGGATGGGGTTGAAGTAGACGATGGGGACCAGGATTTAGATAATTTACAGCAGTGGTCCTTAACATGTTCATTAGGAACATCTGGGGACACTTGAATGCAACCAGTCAACACATGCAAAACAATGAAACTCTATCTGGCTTCACAGAAGGCCAATGAAGTGTGAATCTCTGGAGCTGGGTCCAAGCATTGGTATTTCATGTCAAGCTTCTCTTGATTCTGATGAACAGCTTGGGCTGAGAACCAAACCCAGTCAGCATCTGATGGGAATCCCAGTTTGCTGTCATTTTGGGACCCTGACTGGTTATGTTAGCAAAGTTATGAGGAGAGACTGTCCCCAAATTAATGAGGACACTCTGTTAGATCACTTATTCCTTCTGGGCTTTGGGCTGCTGCTCTGCCAAGTAGTCTTAGTTTGTAAACCTATAGTTGACTGTAGCATTAATCACGTCCCTAAACTTCTAGAGGAGGGAGCAGAACATAAAATCCTGTATCTCATGTATATTGTAGGTCATGTGAGCTCATTGATGCATATCATTTAATTTAATCTTCACGACAATCTTGACAGGCATGATTATTCTTCATTCATTATTATTGGAATTCTTAATTATTATCCGAAGGGTTAAGTGATTTCCTCAAGGTGAGAAAATTAATGAGGGAACTGACACCCTCTCTTCCTAATGTCCAAAGCCATGAAGGTGAAGTATTAAGTCTCTTATTTCTTGTATATCATTTGATTCTAAATGAGTATGTCTTTTTTACATATTTCTTTTTTCTTCTTGTCATGTTGTCTTACATTAGGGTCCACAGATGTGTTATGGATGACTTAACAACTTTATTTTTCTAAACTTTTTATATTGCATTTCGTATAGAAAAGCACTCCAGATTTGATTTTAGTTTTCTCATATTTCCTAAATGACTTTATCAAGCAATCTACTTTCCAGATTTGTTTTTATTTTTCTCATATTTTTCTAAATGTGCTTATCAAGCAATCAACTTTCTGCTTCCCATATGCACTGAACTATATTAGAAAATAAAATATTAAAACCAAAGAGCAGAAAGTAGAGATCACTAAAAGATTAAGATAGTCATAAATGTGCTCATTTCCTATATAAATGAATGGAAGGCTAGTATATTCAGTTCAAACGATGTTTATAATATTAATATAGGATTTATAGCAACCTTCATAGTACATAACAAACTAATGCAGGTGGGTATTGAACAGTCTCATTTCAATATAGAGTTACTGCATATCTCTATATGCAATATAAAAACCATATAGTCTTTATTTATAAAAAGCTGAAATGTAGAAACTAATGATCAAGAGTTCAGTATGTAATGAAAAGTGATGATGAAAGTAAATGCTGAATTTCAAAGGTTTTGCTATTACAGTGACCTACATTTTGGGGAGGTGGTTTCTGATGTTTATGAGTGGGAAAATTCTATTTATTAGCCAGTATATAATTAAAATAGGGCCAACTTGGTTGACTCATTGTTAAACTGGGCTTTGAATATATTCAGACAAATCTTTTATTTAACTGCTTGATGAATCTAATGACTTTTTTTGCAAAAGATTTCAGAGAGGAAAATGGAATATAATGACTCTAAATTTTAAGAGTAAAAGTAAACAGATTTAATACTTTACCGTAGGAAATGAAGTTGTTAAATATTTCATATAATTGATTGATCTAAGATTTCACTTCAAATAGGTCCTATCTCCAAGAGAATCATATGAAACTATCTGATAATTTAAAACAACTTCATTTACTTAACATTCTAGGGAAGCTAAATTCACTGAATCATGCGACTAAAAGGAATCTTGTCCAGTCATTTTGTCTATCCATCTTTTTGAAGTTGTACATCAAAAGCATGCCATACGTTTGAGAGGTTATTATTTGTGATCCAATAGGACTGGGTTCTTAATACATTTTCTACAGTGCATATTTGTTTTTCTTTTTAAATATGATGCTCTCTACCAGAATTGAAGTTTGAAAAGGGCAGGGAGCATGTTCTATCTTTGCATCCTCAGTGCTTATATTGGAGCTTAGAAGAGCAATAAATGAAATTGAGAAGATCAGTGGAGCTTAGAAACTCAGTAAATCCTTTTGAATTTTGATTTCTCTTTTAAAATATTGCCAGTGAAAGAGGTCTTCTAGCTTCCCTTGGTAATCAGTTGTAGAATTTTGCCTATTGTGTGGTGGTCACGTGTGGTTTAGTTGCTAAGTCGTGTTTGACTCTGTGACCCCATGGACTATAGCCCACCAGGCTCCCCGCTCCATGGGATTTCCCAGGCAAGAATACTGGAGTGGGTTGCCATTTCTTTCCTCAAAAGTTTACTTATATTTAACCTAACTGTTTATTCTGGATTGCATAAAAAGAAATATTTGACATTCAGTTTTTAACAGCATGTTATACATATGGTAATGTGAAAGTGTTAGCCGCTCAGTCGTGTCCATCTCTTTGCAACACCATGAATTGTAGACCCCCAGGCTCCAGTCAAGACCCCATGGAATTCTCCAGGCAAGAATACTGGGAAGGATAGACATTCCCTTCTCTAGGGGATCTTCCCAACCCAGGGATCAAACCTGGGTCTCCTGCATTGCATGCAGATTCTTTACCGTTTGAGCCACCAGGGAAGCCCCTATATGGCAATAGTGAAAGTGTAATTCATGGTGTGGGTGGAGTTATAGTCATATGTTTGCCTAACCATTTAAATCTTCCTTACATGAGTGATCATGTTCTCTCTCATTGTTATTTCACAATTATACATTAATATATCATTGTCTGCCTCTTCAAATAATTCAGATTTTATGATGAATCAAATGGGAAGTGGGATGAAATTATCCTTGCTTATTAATCTTAACCATATAGGAAGTTTAGGAAGTAGTTATTAGAGTACAAGGGGAAAAGTTAAAAATATTCAGATTACTTTAAAAATTGTCATTAAATAAAGATGCTAATTATAAATCATTCATAATTGTGCATGAAGGGAGACATAGGTGAAGTGTGAAGGGCTCTTTCTATTAACTCTATTGTGTTAACCCAGGAGAGTTTATGATTATGTATATGATTGAGGATGGTTTTAGGAATCATTATACAAATATTATAAAAACCAAACTTAACTTCTAGTCAATTATGAAGAATCCTGAGGCTTTGGTATCATAAAATTTTATAATAATGCTTATTTTAATCTGGAAATGTTATTGTTAGACAAAAAGTTGCTTCAGAGCCTAACTTACTCTTTTGTGTCCACAGGGACTAAGAAGTAGTTGGTTCATAATAAATCCTCTGATCCTGGTAGAAATGATTAAACCAAATTTAAATAAATGGATCTATAACTATATATAATTTTTCTTTTGGCCACCTCACAGGGCGTATGGTGTCTTAGCTCCTGACCAGAGGTCGGAACTATGCCTCTCACAGTGGAAGTACAGAATCTTAACCAGTGTACTTCCAGAGTAATTCCCAACTGGCTCAGATGGTAAAGAATCTGCCTGCAATGCAGGACATCTGGGTTCGATCCATCCCTGGGTTGGGAAGATCCCTTGGAGGAGGCCATGGGAACCCACTGCAGTATTCTTACCTGGAGAATCCCATGGACAGAGGAGCATGGTGGGCTACAGTCCATGCGGTTGCAAAGAGTCGGACATGACTGAGTGGCTCAGCACAGCATGTATATAATTAAATTTCTGAAACTTTGATATAGCTAAATAAGACGACCCTATAATTTTGATTTATAATTTTAATGTTTCTATATGATATATGATTAAGAAATGTAAACAGCAAATTCCAATAGTATTCTTTAGGTTCAGTAAATACTATGTTTTAGATGCAATTTGTTTCCACTGAGAATATGGATGATCATTGAATAGTTATCATCTTAAACATTTCCCTGTGAGATTGCTGGTTCATTCATTTAATCAGTCATCCTGTGTTTAATGAGCATTTACTGAGTAGGTACTATTGTGCGTGCTTGCTTGCTCAGTCACTCAGTCACGTCTGACTCTGCGACCCCATGGACTGTAACCTACCAGGTTCCTCTGTCCATGGCATTCTCCAGGCAAGAATACCGCAGTTGGTTGCCATTTCCTCCTCCAGGGGAATCTTCCTGATGCAGAGATTGAACCCATATCTCCTGCATTGGCAGGTGACTCTTTACCAGCTGGCCATATTGTGAGCCAAATACTAAACTGTAACACTGGGTAGATTCAGATATTTTCCTCCCTTCAAAGAGGTATTAATTTTTTTCAGAAGACTATACAGATTATACATAAATAATTTTTATTTTAAATATGAACAATGTGTTTTCCCCAAAATATTTAAAGGGTCTGAATGGTGTAGATTGTGACTTAAAAAAAAAATCATAGAGCCAATATTTGAATATGTAACAATCTGTTTTCCATAAAGAATGACTTTAAAAATAGCCATTTCAGCATTAGACTTGAAATATAAACATAAGGATAATTCATGGTATTGCTAATATTTTGGTTGGTATGAATATACCCCTTCATGCTTGTTCTTATTTTTAGATGACTGATTCTAATAAGATTACATATATCAAATCACTTTGAAACCACTCTGTTAATGTATTATAGTGTGCAATATGATATATTTATATATGCATTTTCTTAAATTAATGAAGCCTTTAATTTAATAATATGACACTTTAAACTATAATTGGTATAAGCAATTTATAAAGTATATATGCTTTAGTGTAAGCATCTAGAAAATATATCACTTGGGAAAATATATAGGAATATAATAAGCTATAATTATTTTCATGATGCCATAATTTTGGTGTTTTAACTTTTAAAATAAATATCGGAGGAAAAAGCCTTGAATGGTGAGACAGTCATGTGGGAATATTATTTATTATTAATGCTACTGTTCCTTGGGGGTTCTTCTCTGAGTGCTGTAGGCACAGTAATCACAGGTCTGGTTTTGCCTGGGACAGTCCTGGTTTATACGTGTGGTACCAGGTAATTCACTAAAACTGAGCTTCTGCTTGCACTGTCAGAGTGACCTGATTTGGCTGGTGAATGATTAAAGTCTCTGCAATCATAGGGTACGTTTTAAGAAGGGTTCTGTGTGAACTCGCTGTGCAAGCTGACAACTCCACTCTAGATTCCTTTGGAGTCTGACTGGACCAGTTGCCATGGTGAGTGCGTATTTCACAGTCTCAGGGAGTCACAGGTGCCCCAGTCCCCACTTCTGTTTTCCTTGTGAATGGTCATCCAGACTTGGCTTGGACACCATCTGTCACCAACTGGAAATGATCACCTCCCTCTGCTTCTGAGTGGCTCAGCTGGTAAAGAATCCACCTGCAATGTAGGAGACCTGGGTTTGATCCCTGGGTTGGACGATCCCCTGGACAAGGGAACAGCTACCCACTCCACTATTCTGGCCTGGAGAATTCCATGGACTGTATAGGCCATGGGGTTGCAAAGTCCGGACACGGCTGAGCGCTTTTCAATTTCTGCTTCTGAACTGACCCTTGAATGCTCAGGATGGAGGTGCAGCTGCAGAAACCATGTAAACACCGCTGCAGCTAATTGTCCTTTCACTGAAGGAACTCCTCCAGGCCTCATATTCTTTCCACCTACTTCCTTCTGCATCCATTTCCCTCAGCTTTGGTTTGACTTCCCTTTATCATTGAAGAATCTGCGGATAAAGGTCTGTCTCAACAGGATGGGTGTAGAATTCAGGGTTTTCCGGAGAGACAACATATTGATATAGATAAATAGATACATAGATACCAAGAGAGGATTCATTATAGGAATTGGCTCAGGTGCTTATGGAGACTGAGAAGTCCCACAGTATACCATCTGCAAACTGGGGCCCCAGGAAAGCCAGTGATTTAACCTAGTCCAAATCTGAAGGCATTAGAACCAGGGGTCTGCGTTTTAGTGCCTGAGTCTGAACGCTGAGAACCAGGAGCTTGGGATGTCCCAGGGAAGGGGAAGATGGGTGTCTCAGGGCATCTGCCCTTTCTCAGCCTTCTTGTTCTAGCCACATCCTTAAGATTTGGATGCTACCCACCAGCCCTGGGGAAGGTGGATCTCTTTCTCAGTGGAAAAAGAGAGCTTCAAATGCTGATCTTCTTCAGAAACACCCTCATAGATATACCCAGAAATAGTGTTTTACCAGCGATCTGGGAGTCCCTTAGCCCAATCATGTTGACGTATAAGATTAGCCAACATAATGAGCAAAACCAGGGTTGCTCACAAGGGTGCTTTGGAAACATGACATATCTGTGTCACAGCAGTGCTTGCCACTGCTTGCAGTGGGTGGGGACTAGATCTTGACTTCTTGCAAGACTTTCAAGTATCCTTGAAGACATTTCGGTCAATGAAAAACCTGTGTATAATATTCTGAGTTTGGAAACTAACTCTATGTTAAAAAATTATTTTATCAGTGTTTTATTATACAGTGAACTTTTCAGAAATACAGCTACCATGTAAATTGAGAAAAGGCTATACTTTATTGTGTTCCATATTTTACCAAGCATTATTCATTATTGTAAAAAAATCACGCGACTGATGGCTAAACTGCTGTTAGTACTGGAATAACTCACGTGACACGTTTTGTTCATTGGCAGTTGCAGTTGTCTTTTCATTATGTTAATGGTCTTTTTGTGAAGTCTAACCTCAGCATTGCATACCGAACTACTATTATTTTATTGCAAATAATTTTTACAAACTGCAAAATCCTTTTGTATTATAGTTAGAACATTTTGCTGATTAAAAAAATATTTGAGTAGGTAGGTTATATGGTCTATGAGTTTCATTTCTGGTATGAAAAAGAATTGTTCTGTCCCAGAGAATTAAGCCCCATGGTATCCTCACTGTCATAGGAATTCAGATAACACCTTAACCATGGCCCTGAAGCCTAGGCCTCCAGGATCAGATAGGGTGGGGCAATGTCAGCTGACCCTGGTTGTTTCTATGGAGGAAATTCTGACACCCTTTCTATCTCTGGTCTGAAGATATAGCTCTGATATAGCTCTCATATAGATCTAGCTCCGAAAGCTCTGATTTTCAGATTACTTCATTTGAAGGGAATGAAATTTGGCTAACTGCATCTTCTACCCATTCATTTTACACTTTCCCCACAGGAACACGCAGAAGAAACCCTTTCTTTTCATGGATGATCCTTTGGATATTTGAATATAGCGACATTGAATGTCTTTTTTTTTTTTTTAAATTTTATTTTATTTTTAAACTTTACATAATTGTATTAGTTTTGCCAAATATCAAAATGAATCCGCCACAGGTATACATGTGTTCCCCATCCTGAACCCTCCTCCCTCCTCCCTCCCCATACCCTGTCTCTGGGTCGTCCCAGTGCACTAGCCCCAAGCATCCAGTA
>NW_011494797.1:2197214-2198737 GCF_000754665.1 Bison bison bison | reverse complement strand
TCCCTCCTCCCTCCCCATACCATCCCTCTGGGTCGTCCCAGTGCACTAGCCCCAAGCATCCAGTATCGTGCATTGAACCTGGACTGGCATCTCGTTTCATACATGATATTTTACATGTTTCAATGCCATTCTCCCAAATCTTCCCACCCTCTCCCTCTCCCATAGAGTCCATAAGACTGTTCTATACATCAGTGTCTCTTTTGCAGAAAATTGCAGAGGAAGGGAAACTTCCAAACTCATTCTATGAGGCCATCACCCTAATACCAAAATCTGACAAAGATCCCACAAAGAAAGAAAACTACAGGCCAATATCACTGATGAACATAGATGCAAAAATCCTTAACAAAATTCTAGCAATCAGAATCCAACAACACATTAAAAAGATCATACACCATGACCAAGTGGGCTTTATCCCAGGGATGCAAAGATTCTTCAATATCCACAAATCAATCAATGTAATACACCACATTAACAAATTGAAAAATAAAAACCATGAGATTATCTCAATAGATGCAGAGAAAGCCTTTGACAAAATTCAACACCCATTTATGATAAAAACTCTCCAGAAAGCAGGAATAGAAGGAACATACCTCAACATAATAAAAGCTATATATGACAAACCCACAGCAAACATTATCCTCAATGGTGAAATATTGAAAGCATTTCCTCTAAAGTCAGGAACAAGACAAGGGTGCCCACTTTCACCATTACTATTCAACATAGTTTTGCAAGTTTTGGCCACAGCAATCAGAGCAGAAAAAGAAATAAAAGGAATCCAAGTTGGAAAAGAAGAAGTAAAACTCTCACTATTTGCAGATGACATGATCCTTTACATAGAAAACCCTAAAGACTCCACTAGAAAATTACTAGAACTAATCAATGACTATAGTAAAGTTGCAGGATATAAAATCAACACACAGAAATCCCTTGCATTCCTATACACTAATAATGAGAAAACAGAAAGAGAAATTAAGGAAACAATTCCATTCACCATTGCAACGGAAAGAATAAAATACTTAGGAATTTATCTACCTAAAGAAACTAAAGACCTATATATAGAAAACTATAAAACACTGGTGAAAGAAATCAAAGAGGACACTAATAGATGGAGAAATATACCATGTTCATGGATTGGAAGAATCAATATAGTGAAAATGAGTATGCTACCCAAAGCAATTTATAGATTCAATGCAATCCCTAACAAGCTACCAACAGTATTCTTCACAGAGCTAGAACAAATAATTTCACAATTTGTATGGAAATACAAAAAACCTCGAATAGCCAAAGCAATCTTGAGAAAGAAGAATGGAACTGGAGGAATCAACCTACCTGACTTCAGGCTCTAGTACAAAGCCACAGTTATCAAGACAGTATGGTACTGGCACAAAGACAGAAATATAGATCAATGGAACAAAATAGAAAGCCCAGAGATAAATCCACACACATATGGACAGCTTATCTTTGACAAAGGAGGCAAGGATATACAATGGATTAAAGACAATCTCTTTAACAAATGGTGCTGG
>NW_011494797.1:2150513-2197114 GCF_000754665.1 Bison bison bison | reverse complement strand
TCTTTGACAAAGGAGGCAAGGATATACAATGGATTAAAGACAATCTCTTTAACAAATGGTGCTGGGAAAACTGGTCAACCACTTGTAAAAGAATGAAACTAGAACACTTTCTAACACCATACACAAAAATAAACTCAAAATGGATTAAAGATCTCAACGTAAGACCAGAAACTATAAAACTCCTAGAGGAGAACATAGGCAAAACACTCTCTGACATACATCACAGCAGGATCCTCTATGACCCACATCCCAGAATATTGGAAATAAAAGCAAAAATAAACAAATGGGACCTAATTAACCTTAAAAGCTTCTGCACATCAAAGGAAACTATTAGCAAGGTGAAAAGACAGCCTTCAGAATGGGAGAAAATAATAGCAAATGAAGCAACTGACAAACAACTAATCTCAAAAATATACAAGCAACTCCTATAGCTCAACTCCAGAAAAATAAATGACCCAATCAAAAAATGGGCCAAAGAACTAAATAGACATTTCTCCAAAGAAGACATACAGAGGGCTAACAAACACATGAAAAGATGCTCAACATCACTCATTATCAGAGAAATGCAAATCAAGACCACTATGAGGTACCATTTCACACTAGTCAGAATGGCTGCAATCCAAAAGTCTACAAATAATAAATGCTGGAGAGGGTGTGGAGAAAAGGGAACCCTCTTACACTGTTGGTGGGAATGCAAACTAGTACAGCCACTATGGAGAACAGTGTGGAGATTCCTTAAACAACTGGGAATAGAACTGCCTTATGATCCAGCAATCCCACTGCTGGGCATACACACTGAGGAAACCAGAAGGGAAAGAGACACGTGTACCCCAATGTTCATCACAGCACTGTTTATAATAGCCAGGACATGGAAGCAACCTAGATGCCCATCAACAGATGAATGGATAAGAAAGTGGTGGTACATATACACAATGGAGTATTACTCAGCCATTAAAAAGAAAACATTTGAATCAGTTCTAATGAGGTGGATGAAACTGGAGCCTATTATACAGAGTGAAGTAAGCCAGAAGGAAAAACACGAATACAGTATAATAATGCATATATATGGAATTTAGAAAGATGGTAACAATAACCCTGTGTACGAGACAGCAAAAGAGACACTTATGTATAGAACAGTCTTATGGACATTGAATGTCTTCTACCAATCTTCCTTTGAATGTTTTCAAGGCTCCAGAACATGTTCAGTCATGGAGGGAGACCATGTTTTCAGATACAGGACAGCATATTTCTGTTATTTCAAGCAAAGACAGCACCACTTACGTATTTATTTTTTCTGGCAGTACCATCATAGTGTTGACAAGCACTCTTATTGAAATCAGCTACGTCCTTCTAAGTCTATAATTACTTTGGCTAAGCTATGCTTCCTTCGCATGTTGTATGGTTAACTTATGATGCTTAGAACTTCATGAAAACTTGTAGAGATTAGTCCCTTTGTAAACAAATGATGAGTTAATTAGAAGAAGATGCAATTTTTGACCCACACAAAGTGCTCACAGTCTAACCCAGAAGGCTAACAAAGTGAAGGTGGAAATTGTGACAGGGTCCAAATCTAAATCTAACTTGTGAATCAGGAACAATTAAAAAACCCACCCTTCTAAAATTCTCACCTGTATCAGGTAACCATTGAGGGTTCAGGGACAGAAGGGTTTCTGGGATAGTCAGAAGAATGATTTTTAGCCTGTGATCTGGGATAAAAAGAAAGATAAGGAGAAAAAGAGTCCCCTCATAGACTGCTGGAAGGGTTACATTCACTGCTTTTCAGTAGTAGGTGAGTAATAAAAAATTCATTCAGAAAGTTACTGCAGCTTTGAAGACACCTAAGTATCCTAATTAGATAGTCATTTCACATCTATCTCATGTGAAATTGGCAGTACTTCAGAAAGCATTACAAAACCAGATAGCTTCCCTGTTTTTTTTTTTTTATCGTTTCTTGAAAATAATCATTTCACCCTTCTGGTAGATTTCAGTTCTTTTCTCTTGTTGAAACTGACTTTTTTATGTTTGTCACTTTTCAGCATATTTCCTCATTATTTGTTTGTATCAAAGTGTCAATAAATTCTGAGAATGGGGTGTATTCCCATTCCTGTTTATACTGTATATGGCCAAAAGTTCTGACCTCTCAGGTCAATTTCCTTTTGTATTGTGAGTTACATAAGTCTATTATTTCCTATTTTGAGAGTTTAACTGTTTAAGCAAGAAAGACTGAAACTGATTGTCAGTGGCTTATATTATATTACCATTGTTATTATTATTTTACAGGCCTACAGCTTATTCAGTTTCCTGCTTTCTTTTTCTTTTTTACACTTTTCATTTCATAGGACCTAGTGATTGCTTTGACAAGCCCTCAGCATTCTTCCATCATTAGATATCAATTTCCTTCTCTAATTGGATAACCTGCTTTAAGTTCTTAAGTCAGTATCCCTAAACTGAGCCGTTTATTAAAGAGGTGTGCCTGTGAGTAGCATGGTCAATTAAATTAAGGATAATTTATTTCATTGAGCACCTTGAAATCTTTAGCTACTTCTGCATACTGCAGGAACTCTGTAGTTGTTCCACATGCTGGCGTGTGACTTTGTCTTCTCTAAAATCTACTGTACCCAAGTAGATTTACCATGCCAGGAGATGGTTTAATGTAATTTTAATGATATCCTCTTTGGCACTATAAACTGTACTGAAAGTCATCTTTGCCATGCAATTAATAATGTAATTTAGTCTATGATGATATTAGGTGATAATGAAAGCAGATATTAGAGACATAACCATTTTCATATTTAATAGAGAAGCAATGTGTTCTAGGTAATGAAGTTAGGAAGCTAACATGCCATGTCAGTAGACGTTAATTCTGTTTTAGAGATTCCTTTTTGGATCTAAGTAAATATGATTCCAAAATGGCCATATACTTCGCTGTTAGAAGTTTTGACATCATAGCATCTAGGATCATTTATTTGACACAACCCCAAAATAAAACCCATCAAAACCAAACACAAACAGAAATGAAGAACCAATAAAACCGTTGAGGCTTGAAACCCAGAAAGTAGTGTTTCTTTTCCTTGGATAAGTAAAACCAATCCATTATTTGAACATCAGATAGCTAGCAATGTTGGTATACTTTCTTTTGAAATAAGGTGGGAACATTTTTCATCAGTTTCTCAGCCTTTATGTTGGAACGTGAGAGATCACTTTAAAGTGTGACCACAACATAAAGCACTTGAGGTGACCAACAGGATGACTTTCAGCCCTTTTATGCTTTTTTAAAAATGTACTTGTACTGAATAATTAATATGTCAAGGCGCTGCAATGTGAATAGAGGAGTTTCTCGTCTACTCCAACATCACCAATGTAAATAATTTCTTGTGTTCACCCTCTATATATTTTCTATTCTTATACAAACATACATATAGTAGAATTTTATCCTTTAAGAATTATATAAATGAGGTGATACCACATATGTAATTCTCCAGCTTGCTTTCTCACAAGCACGTGTACACTGAGAAGTTCTCTGTGTTGTTACAGACTTCATTTTTTTTAATGGATTCCCAATTTCACATTGTAGGTATGAATCCCCTGCTTAATTTAGATTGTTCTGGATTGTTTTACTATTTGTAAGTTTGATGCATTTACATGAAGCAAAACCATCCCCTGAGTTTGAGCTGTCAGGAGAACTCTATTCTAGTTTTCCTTGTTCTAAAATGTGTCTTTTTATCTTCAGTTCTGTTCTTTCTTTATTTTGGCCAAGGAGCACAACATGTGGGATCTTAGTTCCCTAACTAGGGATTGAACCCATGCCCCTTGCAGTGGAAGTTCGGAGTCTTAACCACTGATCTACCAGGGAAATCCCTTGTCTTCAGATCTTAAGTCAGCCGAGATAACTTGAAGACAAGATGAATTGCATAGAATCAAAGTGACCAAATTGATGAAGTGCATTAACCTGCCTTTCTAACCCTGAACATAGAGGATAGCAGTTCAAGAGTCTGAGGGTTGAAACATGCTTGCGTTGAGGATTCAGAATAGATGACTAGGCTTGGGATGTAAGCTTAGTATCTTACAGTCTCCACAATGCATTCTTGTGTTTTTCCTGACCCACTATGTACAGTAGAAGCGTTTAATTTAGGTTATCAGTTTTGCCTTTGATATTCAAATTGGACTGCAATTCAGTAGGCCTTGGTTCTTTTGTACCTCTGTGCTAAGTTGCTTCAGTCGTCTCGGACTCTTTGCAACCCCTGGACTGTAGTCTGCCAGGCTCCTTTGTCCGTGTGATTCTCTAGACAGGAATATGGGAGTGGGTTCCCATGCACTCCTCAAGGAGATCTTCCCGACCCTGGGATGGAACCTGCATCTCTTCCTTCTCCTGAATCGACAGGCAGGTTCTTTACCACTAGTGCCACCTGGGAAGCCCACCTGCCAATGCAGGAAATGCAAGACAAGTGGGCTTTGATCCCTGGATCAGGAAGATCCCCTGAAGGAGGGTACGGCAACCCACTCCAGTATTCTTGCCAGGAAAATTTCCTGGACAGAGGAGCCTGGTGGCCTACAGTCCATGGGGTCGCACAGAGTCAGATGTGACTGTGGACACACACGGGCTGGGTGTTAAGCTGGATGGGCATGACTGCATTGGATACTGCAAGGCTGCGGAGTGCAAGGAAGACCTCTGGACCTCATTAGATAGGAAACAAGGAGGGAGCGGTGTGTACGGAGAAATGAGAAAGCTGTCATGATGCTGTGCAGGAAATCAGGTCATATAAAAAGGTTATCTGGGAATAGACTGTGAACCCAAAGGGTCACATGGCTAACCAAAGGATCATACGGCTAAACATTTTGAGGGGATAACCTGGTCTGAGGTTGATGGGAACCTAGACTCATGCGTAGTGACGGTACAAAAAAGACAAGGAAGAGTTTGAGAACATTGAAACTAAAAGTTGAAAGCCGGCCTACTGTTAGTTCTGCTGGATGATTAAGGTACTTTCATTTTCTGATTATTTTGAGGGAGTAGTGAGAGGGAGGGGACTTCTTTATCCAATATTTATGTCCTTTAAAAAAAACTCACTAAAATATTTAATGTTTTAATATCCAACTTTTAAAATATAACTTGAATATTATACTTTTTATTTAAAATGATAAATGTAATTATGGGCTTCCCTGGTGGCACTAGTGGTAAAAAAAACCCGCCTGCCAATGCAAGAGGTGTAAGAGACAGGGGTTGCATCCCTAGGTTGGGAAGATCCCTTGGAGAAGGGCATGGCAACCCACTCCAGTATTCTTGCCTAGAGAATCCCATGGGGAGAGGAGCCTGTTGGGCTATAGTCCATAGGGTCGCACAGAGCCGGACAGGGCTGAAGTGACTTAGCATGCATGCCTGGTGGCTCAGATGGTAAAGAAACTGCCTGTGATGCAAGAGACCTGGTTTTGATCCGTGGGTCAGGAAAGTTCCCTGAAGAAGGGAATGACAACCTATTCCAGGATTCTTGCCTGAAAAATTCCATGGACAGAGGAACCTGGTGAGCTGCAGTCCATGGGATCCAAAGAGTTGGACATGACAGAGCAACTAACACTTTCACTTTCTTTCAAATGTAATTAAATACCTTTAATACTGTCATTTTTTTCTTGCATCAAATTGACTGTAGTCATATTGTGGAGAAATTGTCTTTAAGTATCGTTCTATTTTCTAGGGAAATGATAAAATGTATTCTTGGAAGAGACTAGGTATATAAAATGCCCTTATTGAATGTAATTGCAATTATATTCATTATTGATTTTGCTTTTAAAATTGGTACATTATTAGCTATTACAAATTATAATTATTACCAATGAATAGATAAGGCTGACCTATTCAGTTATTTAATTAGTAATTAACTATATTTCTTCAGAAACATTTGAGAAGCCCTAATATTTCCCTGATCTCAAAAGTCTGGTGATCAGGTGTTTCAGGAGGTTGTTCTTTAAGCACTAAGTTGTGTCCTATTCTTTTGGGACCCCATGGACTGTAGCCTACTAGACTCCTTCATTCATGGGATTTCCCAGACAAGAATACTGGAGTGGGTTGCCTTTTCCTCCCCCAGGGGATCTTCCTGACCCAGGGATTGAACCTGAGTCTCCTGTGTTTCCTGTATTGGCAGGTGGATTCTTTACCACTGAGCCACCTGGGAAGCCCTGTTGCCAGGAGGACATATAAATTAATAACAGAATGGAACCCCATGGATGGAGGAGCCTGGTGGGCTATAGTCCATGGGGTCGCTAAGAGTTGGACACGACTGAGCGACTTCACTTTCACTTTTCACTTTCATGCATTGGAGAAGGAAATGGCAACCCACTCCAGTGTTCTTGCCTGGAGAATCCCAGGGACGGGGGAGCCTGGTGGGCTGCCGTCTATGGGGTCGCACAGAGTCGGACTCGACTGACGCGACTTAGCAGCAGCAGCAGGAGTTCAGTTAGGGATGGTGTAAAAAACATGCTCTAGGCGTTGAAGGAAAGAACCAGCTAGACTATATCTATACTCTAAACCACTGTCTTCATTGGAAAACTGTAACTTTAAAACCAGGTTATTTCTTTAACAATCAGGAAATAATAATTAAAATGAAAAACTGTCATTTTATCCCTTATTACATGCTACACACATTTCTTGACCATCTCTTTCAGACTGGCATTCTACTAAAATGTTTTACCTTGTTCTATCAGACTTGCAAGCGTTTCCCCAAAAGCAGTAACTCAGAATCTTACGGTATTTTCCAGAACTTATGGCTTAAATGTTTGTTGCAATGCTCAGCATATACTTTAATGCACTTGGCTCTTCTGAGAAGGTGTCATATACCTTTTTTTTCATTTGATTTCTACAGCTTATCCACTAAAATGCTAAAACTCTCATTATCTGATCTACATTTTAGGAGCAAGCTATCTTAGTACTTTGAGCCACTCTCATTAGCAAGTCAATTTCAACAGCACTTCCAAGTATGTAGACCTGTATTATAAACGTGAGGGGAGGTTTAGAAATGTAATGGGAGAGGTGGTCCCTGTTTTATCCTTTATGTTGCTAAAAATTGGCTGACTTTTAATATCTTCATGAAACGAATGGTTTGTATGTGGTCCTGCATTAAGAAATCAAATTCAGATTTTAACAGTTCTTTTTTTAAAGCATTTTTTTTCCATTAAAAGAATCAGAATTTGCACATACCAAGTCATATAATACTGCCTTAGTATTCAGTCTATTTAAAACTGTTTGATAAGCTCATTGGCTATCTTGATGTTTTCTGAACAGAAAAAGGAAAAAAAAATGACAATTTCTATCAGTAGAAGTTTTGGGAAAATCATGCTTTGATTAGCTGGATACCCTCTATGCGTCTCTGTATGCTGGTCAGGGTTGTCTTAACTTTTTTGATAACTAGCCTGTACTTTGAACTCTCATAGGAAGTCTGTGATCAATGGAAACCTCACACACCTCCTTTGGTCATCCTGAGCCCTCAATTTTCATGAGAGACATGCTTTTCTGTTTTTGTTTGTTTTCTTTCTCTCTTCTTTTTTCTCGAGTTGAATTTATGACAGCTTTTAATTTGGAGGAAAGGAAATGTCTGTGGCATCAGTGCTGACCCTCTATGCCCCTACATTTACTCTTTTTTTTTTTTTTTTAATTGATTTTAACAAAAACTGATGGGATTGTGGTGAATTCTCAATTGGTTTTGTTAAAATTTCCAGCAGAGAGTGCAATGCATGGAGGGGGCTCGAACCTTGATTGAAATCCAACTTCAGATATTTTTTTTCGTGTTCTAAAGTCAGTCTTTTTTCATTTTGGACTTTCCTCTGGCTGTTATTGTACTATGATAAGCCCCGCCACTGTTTCAGTGCACAGACTGAGATTTCTTTATGATGGTGTGGAGAAGGCAGGAGGAATGATAAATGGCCAGGAAAACCACCGACTCAATGCTTTCTGTCATAGTCATGTCCTCTTCTCCCATCATACATGCCTTTTCTCCTGTGAGTTCAACCGTTATTATCTGGCATTGTCATTTTACAAGGGAGGACTAGCCCAGAAATTTCTGATGGATGCCAAGAAGATGGAGTAGCCCTCTGTATTTTGCTGATGATTGATAGGTTTGGTCTCCTGAGTTGTGGAAAGTGGACTCATGGAGAATAGCCCGTTTGAGGCTCCCCTTCCTCTCCACAACCAAATACATTTTAAGAGTCATTCTAGATAGCTGCATCATTTGTAAATAGGTGCCAGTTTTTCATTTGTAAATATGTGTCTATTTTTACTGATGTCGATTTTTACCTTTGATGTTGGTGAACTCGTCAACCCCACCTGCCCAAGGCAGATACTTAGTTTAAATCTGGGCTTCCCTGGTGGCTCAGATGGTAAAGAATCCACCTGCAATGCGGGAGACCTGGGTTCAATCCCTGGGTCGGGAAGATCCCCTGGCGAAGGGAAAGGCTACCCACTCCAGTATTCTGGCTTAGAGAATTCCATGGACAGAGGAGCCTGGCAGGCTACAGTCCGTGGAGTTGCAAAGAGTCGAGCATGACTGAGCAACTTTCATTTTATTTTAAATCCAGAGGGTGAATGAATAACATGACTAATAGGTTCTTTTCGGCATTCAGTGTCAGATGACTTGATTCAATTAGGAGGAGCATATTTTCTGACTTAGAAAAAAAGATCTGGAGATTCTAGTTAAACACAGCAACTTGAGCAGATGTGTTTGCCTCAGCTAGTTCCCGAACACCTTGCTGAAATGAAAGGAGTGAAAAGGCTGGAAACACACCGGAGCAAAGAGAACTGGAGAGGAGATGATGGGTTGGAAATGCCTGGAATTTCTGGGTAAAATAAATTGGAAGGAGGGATTACTAGAGCAGAGAGAGAGTCAAATCCCTTGTGCTTGTGGAGGAAAGGGCCCACGAGCAGGAACAAATTTACACTTCAGAACCCTGGCAAAGACAAGAATGGGCAATATTAGATATTGGAGAAGCTGGGAGTGAAATATAGGGCGAAAACAGGAAATCTGTTGGAAGTCTGAATTGGGTACGTTATAGCTCTCCAGGCCCCCTTCCCCTGTATATGCAGATAGCAAATGGCTGGCGTGTGCTCTCACTCTTAGTCAGAAATGAGATTTATACTATGGAGACCAAGAGCTGGAGTGATTCTAGACACCGGGACACTCTGCACAGCTGAAGGTAGTCTGTGTAATTAGCAGTGAGATCCCTAGCTCTCTCCTGCCATCTTTTTCCAGTAGTATTGGCAGACAGTTCTGTCACTCCCAAATGGAATGTGTGTGTGTGTGTATGCGCCTGTGGGCCCTCAGTCACTCAGACATGTCTGACTCTTTGTGACCCCATGGGCTGTAGCTCATCAGGCTCCTCTGTCCATGGACTTTTCCAGGTAAGAATACTGGAGTGGGTTCCCATTTGTACTGCAGGGGATCTTCCCAACCCAGGGATTGAACCCCCTGTTGCCTGCATTGACAGGTGGATTCTTTAACACTGAACCACCTGAATGAGTGAATGTTTATTTTCTGGAGAAACTAGCTCTAAAGAAAAGATGTATAGATTTTTTGATACTTGAAGGATCTCAGATGCCTGTCTGCCCACCCTGCAGTGAAATTCATCAGTTGATAAACTGCAGGCCTTGCCCGCAGTGTTCCCAGTCGTTTTTAAGTTTTCTCCCTCTTAAATATATCCACGGATCACCAAGTATTTGGAGTAAACCCCAACAAGAAAGAAACAGGTTGTACTAAAAAGAAGCTTGGAGAAACTAAATTAATAATTGATTGAGAAGCAGGAGGAATGATTCAAATAAACAAAAGAGACAATTAACATAGGGAAATAAGAGAAGGCATTGTTTCTATGAAAAGGAATGTGATGCTGTGACATTCAGAACAATTAAAGAACAAGAGAGACCTCGTGAAAATGAAAAAAATTGAAAGCAGAAATAAATTTAATCAATAGAACAGTATAACCATTAAAGGGAATAATATCCAGGAAAGTATAACAAGTTGACCACATAATCTACAACTGATAGTGTTTTTGTTTAAAGAGCCAAGTGAAAGGAAATAAATCTCAAACTGATAAAAAAAATTGTTATAGAAGTGAAGGACACACCTTATGCATTCTAATTCATAACCAAATTCAGAAAAAAAAAAAAAAAGCCAAGAACATCATCATGAAATTTTACAACTTTAGGCTTGAAGACCAGATCCTAAAGGCTTTTGAATGAGAAAAATATGTGTTGTATACAATAGATTAAGAATGCAAGTGATGGGGACTCCCCTGGTGGTCCAGTGGTTAAGAATCCACCTTGCAATGCAGGGGACTCTGGTTCAATCCCTATTCAGGGAACTAGGATCCTACATGCCACAGAGCAATGGAGCCCGCAGGCCTCAAATAGAGAGTCCGTGTGCCACAACATAAGATCCTACAGGACGCAAGGAAGATCCTGCCTACTGCAACTAAGACCTGATGCAGCCACGTAAATAAGTATGAAATAAATAAGTAGCGATTTCACTAAAAATTAATAAAAATAAAGATTTTCTGTCTGGAATGAACACAGAACTTGAATAAACAAAAACTTTTTTAAAAAAAGAATGCAACTAATACAGAATGCCCCTGCAGCAGTATGGAAACTAGAAGTAGTAAATGAGAGATCACAGGTCAATAGTTATTTGAGAGGTCTAGGGATCAACCTGGAGAAGGCAATGGCACCCCACTCCAGTACTCTTGACAGGAAAATCCCATGGAGAGAGGAGCCTGGTAGGCTGCAGTCCATGGGGTTGCTAAGAGTCCGGAACGACAGAGCGACTTCACTTTCACTTTTCACTTTCATGCATTGGAGAAGGAAATGGCAACCCACTCCAATGTTCTTGCCTGGAGAATCCCAGGGACAGGGGAGCCTGGTGGGCTGCCGTCTATGGGGTCGCACAGAGTCAGACACGACTGAAGTGACTTAGCATAGGGATCAACCAACACAATTTGGAGGAGGAGATATGAGGGTGCCAGACTATGGACTACCTGATATCTTTGCCCATAGAATACCTGTATCTTAACTGCTTTTAGTGGTGGAGAGTTTGGCAAGGGTCTAAGCAAAAGGGAAAAAAAAGAGAGGTGACAATTAAATCCGAGAAAATAATGAAGTTTAAAAAAAAATCAGGACACTATCTGGCTCATCAGAGAAACTATAGACTCATAATAATGCAAATACTGCACATTACCTTGGGCTTCCCAGGTGGCCCTAATGGTAATGAACCTGCCTGCCAGTGCAGGAGACATAAGAGACATGGGTTCCATCCCTGGGTGGGGAAGATCCCCTGGAGGAGGGCATGGCAATCCACTCCAGTATTCTTGCCTGGAGAATCCCATGGACAGGGGAACCTGAAGGGTTACAGTACAAAGCATCGTGAAGGGTCAGACATGACTGAAGTGACTTATTAGCACAGCACAGCACAGAGCACATTACCCTAACCAAAAGCAGAGTTTTTATATACTCCAGAAAAAATTATTGACTCAAGAGCTGTGTATTCATTTGCTTTTACTAAGAACAATAAATCACCAAACATAGTTTTAGTTACATTTTAAAGTGATTCCTGTAAATGTGTTAAATTCATTTGAATATAGCTCTATATTAAAGAAGATACTTTCTCAAAGAAAAAGGGCTTTAAATCAAGAGATAACAATATATAATACTAGTAAACAATTGGAATCAGGTTTTTTTTTGAGAGGAAACAATTTTGTAGCAGGTAGAAATTTCAGAATTTTAAATGGCATTAAATATATGGGGAAGGGGACCACAGAGGATGAGATAGTTGGATGGCATCACCAATTCAATAGACATGAGTTTGAGTAAACTCCGGGAGTTGGTGATAGACAGGGAGGCCTGGCGTGCAGCAGTCCAAGGGGTTGAAAGAGTCAGACACGACTGAGCAACTGAACTGAACTGAAATATATGAACCGAGAGGAATGGTTTAAAGGAGAATACTGTGACTTTCCATAGTGGAAAACAATGTACCTATACCTAAACCTGATGATATATTTTTGATGTTGTGTAATAGTTTGGAACAAAACACTGGATTCAGCTTGGGAAACATTCCATAATATTATTTGATATAGCAATTCATTAATGAGCAGTTTGCTGCTGCTGCTGCTAAGTCGCTTCAGTTGTGCCTGACTATGCGACCCCATAGATGGCAGCCCACCAGGCTCTTCTGTCCATGGGATTCTCCAGGCAAGAATACTGGAATGGCTTGCCATTTCCTTCTCCAAATGAGCAGTTTATTAAGTTGTTAAACCAAATTCTATAGCTTTCTGTACTGCTCAACTACTACTTTCCAGAAGAAATTAGTCTCCATGAACAAATCTTCATGGCAGGAGAGGGAATGACTTTTTTTTTTTTTTTATGACAGTTGAAATGTTATATTTTTCTTTGCTCATTCAGCTAATTTCTATTTTAACAATAGCAATTTAAAAAAAATGGTGATGATTTCACTTTTTATTCTAATCAGCCTCATGCTGATTATAAGCTAAAGGTTCACTTAAATTTTTTCTACAGTATGCTTGATTGTTAATTTCCAGGTCAGTGTCCAATCTATCAAAGTTTCATGGGGTGATAATTTATGCTTATGATGGACAGTCTATTTAAAACTGCAGTGAGGTCACCCTGTCTAAAGCCTCTGAAGTACCAAGTGCCACTCTCTCCCTCACTCAGAATCACATCACATTAGAGTTTGCTCATTTTCCATCTTTAATGACTGTGTTTTGTTCAAATAAAACTTCAACCTTCTCACAGCTTAATTTATCACTAGCAGCTCACATTTTATTACTTGTGTCCTTCTGTCCCTGTCTCCCCCTCCCTCCCTGCCTCCCTTTCTTCTTTAGTACTATCCCACAAGAAAAGGAATGATTTCTCTTTCCCAAGTAATGCCTGTCTCTTTTATTTCTTGGATTTGAGAGCGCCAAATTATTTTATGTTGTTTATAGTACAGATTAACTGAAAATTCCTTCTTTGATTCCAGTGTCAAATAAACTATTTTTTCAAACCGCAAAGAAATCCGTGTAACATTTCAGCAATAAGCCAACAATAGAATCAGAGAATTTTAGGGTTGAAATGAACCCTAGAAAGTATTTCCTCCATGTCCGTCTATTAAAACTAAAGACTATTTTTCTTGAAGAGGGACAGTTTCATTTCCCCTGAGAAAATAGTGCCCCAAAGAAGTCACATCACTAAGGTGTTGTCTTGAGCAGCTTAAATAACCAGATTCAAGTTGCCTGTAATCTTTTACCTGGAATGGGCAGCCCACAGCAAGTTCTAGTGTGAGACCAATGTTAGCCACTAACTGGGCAGGCTTCTGACAGGTTTACATCTAGTAGAACCAGTGAACCAGTGAAGTCACTCCGTCGTGTCCAACTCTTTGCAAACCCATGGACTGTAGCCTAACAGGCTCCCCCTTCCATGGAATTTTCCAGGCAAGAGTACTGGAGTGGGTTGCCATTTCCTTCTCCAATAGTAGAACAGTACTTCTCAAACTCCATCATGAATGACCAGTCCTTCTTTTTACCTTCTTCCTTCTACTCTTCCTCCTCCTTCCAGTCCATTGCAGATTGATTCTTTCATAAAATAAAATTGATTTGTCAATGAATTAAAAGATGCAAGTACATTAGTATTAGATTCAATTGATATTGTCAACTTTGAATAAGAAATTCTGCTTACCCCTAATATTTATATTTATCTCATTAGGGTCTGCTATAAAGCAGTTCAGTTTGAGTATCAATGCTGTGGTCTCCTAGACTTGATATTGGGTAACAAGTTTACAATTTTTCTTTGTGCTGGAATTGGATAGATCTTAAACTTTGATCCATCTTTTATTTCAGTTTTTGTGACAATTATTTGATACATTATTTTTGTCATTTTTATGTTAAATTATATAATGTTGAAATGATTTTGTAATACAGATTTCTTAGTAGGTAACGCATCAGCAGTTGCCTTATTAATGTTTCCATTATGGTGACCATTATAAACTTAAGAGATGTGTGATAGCATTATTGAAGGCTTATTAATGTAGACAAACTTATTATGTAATGGACAAAATATGTGCTATATGTATATCACACACACACGTATGCTTCAACTATCAACTTTTCAGCCCTTATGTTACCAAGGACCTCTCATTAAAACAGAGCTTTCCTGGTGGCTCAAATGGCAAAGAATCTGCCTGCAATGCGGGAGACCAGGGTTTGATCCCTGGGTTGGGAAGATTCCTTGGAGAAGGGAATGGCTACCTAGTCCAATATTCTTGCCTGGAGAATTCTATGGACAGAGGAGCCTGGCGGGCTGCAGTCCAAGGGGTGGCAAAGAGTTGGATACGACTGAGCCATCTTGGCTGACGTTTTTTCCTTTCTTCCTTTCCCCTCTTGTTTGCCATCCTCTCTCCCACCTCATTGGTGAGCCTTTCCACCACGTTGTCAGGGGATTGCCTCAGTGGTCAGTTTCGACCTGTTATTCAAGTCCTATTTTGTGTCCAGTCCATGGTTCAGTGGGGTTCATCTCAACTCCCAGATGGATTCAGTTTTTGACTTTAAATCAGAACCGTTAGGGCTCAGAAAGTTTCATTTTCTCAACAGAACCACTGCGCGTTTGTGGCTCTTTATGCTGTTTTACATACATTAAAATTTTGCTTAGGGACTTCCCTGGTGGTTTCAGTGGTTAGGCATCTGCACTTCCACTGCAGAGGGTGCGGATTCACTCCCTATTGGCAGCTAAGATGCCACGTGCTGTGCAGGATGGCCAAAAGAGAAAAAAAGTTTGCTTATTCACTATGAAGTAGCACGCCAAGTGTTTGGGAAAAAAAAGATGAACACATGGGTCCCGTGGCCAAGCCAGGGCTTGGCGTTTAGTAGGAGATAAACATGTGAATAACTTGCTAACATAAACTCTGTTAGAAGTCTCTTCAGGGTACAATGAGGACATAAAAGAGGGAGTAGGTTATTTATGTTGGGTATAAGTCAAAGACTTGACAAGAGTGCCACAGTTAAGCTATGTGAAGGCAGTTCAGTGGTGGAGGATGTGGGTATTCCGGGGAGGGGAGTTTGGGTGTGCAGTGTGTTCTTGGCCAGATAAATCTGAAAAGGTCACTGAGATGTGAAAAATGGTAGATTTGGGTTTTGGAGCTACATGTTCAGGCACCTCAATTTATCCAGCTTTTGTGATGGCTCCAGGATTTATACTGTTTGGAAACCCCATATATTAAGAATCAGAAGTGATTAACCTTGAGACTCAATCTGGAACCAGCACAGAACCTGACCTCTCTGTGGTATGTACTTGGAAAACAAATATTGGAAAGACTCATGCGCAGCCACTGGGCGATTACAATTTTGTAGACACATAGCTCTGTTTTGAAAGACTTAGGAAGATTTTTGAAGAAATGAGAAGTCTCATGGTTCAGTTCAGTCCAGTGACTCAGTTGTGTCTGACTCTGCGACCCCATGGACTGCAGCATGCCAGGCCTCCCTGTCCATCACAGACTCCTGGAGTTTACTCAAACTCATGTCCATTGAGTCAGTGATGCCATCCAGCCGTCTCATCCTCTGTCTTCCCCTTCTTATCCTGCCTTCTATCTTTCCGAGCATCATGGTCTTTTCAAATGAGTCAGTTCTTCGCATCAGGTGGCCAAAGTATTGGGGTTTCAGCTTCAGCATTAGTCCTTCCAATGAATATTCAGGACTGATTTCCTTTAGGATGGACTGGTTTGACCTCCTTGCAGTCCAAGGGACTCCAGCGCCACAGTGCTAAAGCATCAATTCTTCATCGCTCAGCTTTCTTTATCGTCCAACTCTCACATCCACACTGGAGAAGGCAATGGCAACCCACTCCAGTACTCTTGCCTGGGAAATCCTATGGACGGAGGAGCCTGGTAGGCTACAGTCCATGGGGTCACAGAGTTGGACACGACTGAGCGACTTCACTTTCATTTTTCACTTTCATGCATTGGAGAAGGAAATGATAACCCACTCCAGGGTTCTTGCCTGGAGAATCCCAGGGATGGGGGAGCCTGGTGGGCTGACATCTATGGGGTCGCATAGAGTTGGACATGACTGAAGTGACTTAGCAGTAGCAGCAGCACATCCATACATGACCACTGGAAAAACCATAGCTTTGACTAAACGGACCTTTGTTGGCAAAGTAATGTCTCTGCTTTTTAATATGCTGTCTAGGTTGGTCATAGCTTTTCTTCCATGGAGCAAGGATCTTTTAATTTCATGGCTACAATCACCATCTGCAGTGATTTTGGAGCCCAAGACAATAAATCCTGTCACTGTTTCTATTGTTTCCTCATCTATTTGCCATGAAATGATGGGACTGAAGGCCGTGATCTTCGTTTTCTGAATGTTGAGTTTTAAGCCAACTTTTTCACTCTCCTCTTTCACTTTCATCAAGAGGCTCTTTAGTTCTTCTTCACTTTCTGCCATAAGGGTGGTGTTATCTGCATATCTGAGATTATTGGTATTTTTCCCAGCAGTCTTGCTTCCAGCTTGTGCTTCATCCAGCCTGGCATTTCACATGATGTACTCTGCATATAAGTTGAATAAGCAGGGTGACAATATACAGCCTTGACATATTCCTTTCCTGATTTGGGAAAGGAGGAGTCAGAGCCTGATTAAGAGACTCCAGCAGTGTGGCTGAGAGGAGGGGCATGGGGAGGTGTCTCCATGGTTACTTGTTTTCTCCATTCAACAAATAGTCATGAAGTCACCAGGTTCGGGGACTTAGTGAAGAACAACACAGACATGGTTTTTGCCTGCATAGAACATAGAGGGAGGACTCAACCAGCCTCCAGATCTCTGCTCAGGTGACTAGGTGTAAACTGACACACTCAGAGCTACAGGAAATATGAGAAGAGAGAGAGGGTCAAGTGTGTAGTTGAAGGTGATGTCTCTGCAGTTGCAGATGATGTTCAGTTTTGAAAAAAAGATGAGTGAGAGTATGTGGGAACTAGTTGGGAAACTTCAAGAAAGGTCTGGAGGCGTGCTTCTTCTTAGACCTTAATGTGTGTCTGGAACTTTCTGGCATCTTGTAAAAATGCAAATTTGGATGCAGATAGTATAATTGAAAGTGGAGCCTGACTGCTCACTGCTTAAAAACCAATAAAGAAGCCAGGTTGGTGGAAAGGAAAGTTGACTTTATTTTGGTTGCCTGCAAGTTGGGGTGGAGAAGGAGGAGATATCTGTTCAAAGGCTGACTCCCTCCTGCTGACAATCAATGGGCAAGAGCTTTTATGGGCTGAGTGATGGGCCTCCATGAAGAAAGAGTCGTCTTGAAACTGATCATCAGTGGTCTGACAAGCATCATCTTGATTGTTTTAAGTACAGTTAATCTTCAGTTCTATTTCCTTGAGGCCAGTTCTGAGAATTGTGGCAGCTTGTGTCATGGCTATAGTCTAGTTATCCTGTAGTTAACTTTGTCCACCTGGTGGGGGTTTCAGTATCTGTAACACAGCTCACAGGATATGACTCAGAATATTATCGGTAGCCTTTGAGAAGGAACCATCCTGGACTATGTTTATTATAATAATACTACATTATTATTACCTGGTCTCCTCTGACTGCTTTCCTTTGTTTCTACACATTCTACTTCTCTGATTAAACTTATTCTCTGGCTAGTTTTTCCACAGACAAAAGGCAAACAGAGCGCCTAGCAGGCAAGGACCATAGCGTCTTGCTCTTGTTTCAATAGGACTGGGTGGAGCCTGAGACTCTAGTTCTAAAAAGCTCGTGATGCTGATGTTGCTGGTCCATGGCCCATACTGGAAGCAATAGAACTGTAGTTTTAAAACTGGTTAAATGTTGTTAACGTACTTAAAAAAAATTGGATAGATAACAATGTGCTTTGGGAGAATAGCCACATCATTTCTTTCTGTCTTAGTCTCTCCCTGTCTACACACACACACACACACACACACACACTCTTAAAGGTTTAGGAGAAACTTATAAACAAACTCTTTAAGAGCAGAACCACTCACAGATTGGGGAATGCCTACATATGTGTACGCACACATTCATTTACAATGAAATTGCTTTTGCAGAAAGTCCATAATCTCCAGGTCATCTGGAAAATATTTCTTTATGTCAAACATGGACAGAACATATTTTGTTGACTTTACTTAGGGTTGTCAGAGGGGAATAATGAACTCGTATTTACAGATAACCATTTCCAAACCACACTTTGTTTTTAAGTGTTGACTTTTCAACTCTAATCCATAAAATCTGAAAGGCGGTAAAGAAGAGAAAACAACATGCCCAGCTAACATTTTTAAGAAATGTGTTCCTGTTTCTTGCCTCAGGAAAAGAAGATAGCAAATGTCATTCATGGAATAAAAGTATATAATTGCATGTCATATTCTGAACCTGGACTTAGAAGCAGTAGATGTTATTGGCTTTTCACGTTTTGGTTGCCTCACTAGGCAAAGCAGTTTTCAGATTTTTATTTTCTGCATCATAGATAAGAGCACAGAAAAGACTTTTTCTAACACACAGAGAATAACAAGAAGGGAGGATTCCTTCTAGGAGTTTGTGATGTGTTGAAATCCAATCAATGTTTAGATAGTAATGAGGCACTTGACTTAATCTATCTTTTCATAAACGTTATTCCTACAGTGGCTGGAGACCATTGTCTTTGCTCTGAGCATTGACATTATTGGGGGGAAATGAGTAAATATCACTCCCTTTTAAAAAAAAGTTAATCCTTCTTTTTTTCTCATTGAGAATTGTTGTGTTGTTAAAATTTTTATTTATTTTTGGCTGTACTGGATTTTCATTGCTGCACGGGCTCTTCTCTAGTTGCTGCAAGAAAGCTAGAGAAAACTAGGGTCTATGTTCATTGTGGTGCTTGGGCTTCTCACCCAGTGGCTTCTCCAGGTGGGTGGGCTTCAGTGGCTGCAGCACGTGGGCTCAATAGTTGTGGCCACATGGGCTTAGTTTCTCTGTGGTATGTGGGATCTTCCCAGACCAGGGATTGAACCCATGTCCCCTGCATTAGCAGGTGGACTCCTAACCACTGGACCAAACAAGGAAATCTTCACTCCCCTTTTCAATGGAAATATTTCTCTGATTTGGATTCCTCTGTTTACTGTGTCAGTAGGATGATACAGTCTGTGTAACACTTAAGATATTCTAGGGGTAAGACTTTCCTCTCCTTGGTTGGGTTTGTAGATTTATTTCCTCTTACACTTGTTTGATTCTGCTCTTATTTAATAGGGAAGAAGAAGTCAATTGCATGGAGGGTGATAGAGATGTTTCAGTCTCATTAATAGACCAGAACCTCATTCAGTTCAGTTCAGTTGTTCAGTCGTGTCTGACTCTTTGCGACCCCATGAGTCGCAGCACGCCAGGCCTCCCTGTCTATCACCAACTCCTGGAGTTCACTCAAACCCATGTCCATCGAGTCGGTGATGCCATCCAGCCATCTCATCCTGTGTTGTCCCCTTCTCCTCCTGCCCCAAATCTCTCCCAACATCAGGGTCTTTGCCAATGAGTCAACTCTTCGCATGAGGTGGCCAAAGTGGGAGACAGTTATTGTATAATGAAAGGTGCTTAATGTCAGAAGACCTGGATTCGAATCCTGGCTCAGTTTCTGGCCAGTTTAATAACCATTTCAGAGCCTCGTCTCCTCAGCATGCACAGGCAAGATGTATTTATAATATAGTAATAGATGTTCTTGCCAGGAGAAAATATCTTATGAAGGCAGTACTCATAATGCAGTATCTCTGATTGAAAAATACCTAAGTAATACATTGAACAATATGTATTTAATTTTTTTTATTTTTGTGCAGTTTTTACAGATTACTTTCCATTTACAGTTATTACAAAATATTGGCTATATTCCCTATTTTGTAAAAGGATAAGTATTTAAATATCTCATCTAATGGCATTGAAGACAAAATATCTTAAAAAAGAGTCAAATTGAGAAAGATGGTAACGATAATGCTATATGCAAGACAGCAAAAGAGACACAAATGTAAAGAACAGACTTTTGGTCTCTGTGGGAGGAGGCGAGGGTGGGATGATTTGAGAGAATAGCACTGAAACATGTATATTACCTTTTGTACAATAGATTGCCAGTCCAGGTTCGATGCATGAGACAGGGTGCTCAGGGCTGGTGCACTGGGATGACCCAGAGGGATGGGATGGGGAGGGAGGTGGGAGGGAGGTTCACGATGGGGGACACATGTTCACCCATGGCTGATTCATGACAATGTATGGCAAAAACCACTACAATATTGTAAAGTAGTTAGCCTCCAATTAAAATAAAGTAATTAAACAAAGAATAAAACAGTTATACAAAGAAAAAAAAAGTCAAATTTATTTTTTTAGATTTCTGAATGTTTAGCATGGAAATTGGTGACAAATTCTCTGATGCAAAAGGTGTAGAGCTGAATGATTGATGGATTCAGGAGCAAATAATACAAAATGTTGATAAACTGTGTGAAGTATAAAAACACGTCTTTGTAAATGATCATTTTGACCATAGAATATAAATTTTTTTTTACCTTTTCAATTATAATCCTCCCAAAGTCTTAGGTCTTTTCTTTTTCTAGCATGGTCCCACAAATTTTACTTTCCTGTTCCTTCCTTTCAGGAGACATTCTTTGCTTGGATGCTTCTTAAAAATTATTTAACTGAATATATAAAGACATAAAGCAAATCCACAGCTGCACTAACATGCATAAAGCTTAGAACCACTCTCATTCTACCTTTTGGTATCCTAGAAAAGAGAATACTACCTTGTGTTCCACTAAGGTTAAGTGTGTATGTGTTATATTTTGTATAAGAAAAACAAAATAATTAGCTTGAGTCTAGAGAGAGTATTTTGTTTGCTTCTATACTGCTACTAAAAAAATTTGGCTCATACTGAAATGAAGTTAACCTGATCACTAGCTAGAATCTATAAAATATGATGGCAAAAATGAGATATGTCTATGTATTTACCTTAAGTGATGAATTAGTATTGTAGAAGATTAGGCACTACTGGGAAAATCAGAGATTTCCCTGCAGAAGTTCACCAAATAGCTCTGTGCTTCTTGTTGATAATATGGAAATGTAAGAAGTAGATTTTGTATTTAGTTACAGTCATCAGAACTCAGGGCTGCTGATTTTGATTCTGTGTGTGGGTGAAAGACCAAGGTAGACTGTGTGTTTTCAAGCATTAGAGGAAATCTTTGTAAGAATTATCTTGGCTAAAATTGCCTATAAAATTTCCTCTCTTGGTGACCTCAATTAAATTTTGGGTCCTGAAACTTACTAACTTAAAATAAGTACTGAGGTGTTTGTTTATTACCCTTAATATATTGGGCTCAGGATAACTCAGACACAATTGACCTAGGTTGTGTGGTAAATCTAACTGCCTACAGAGAAAAATTTCTTAATTTCCCATCTGATTCTGATACTCACTACAAACAATACTATTTATGGCAGGTAGACAACATTTGATACTAACATAAGAAAGCAAAAGCCCGCTCACTAGTCACTATTGGCAGCTATTTTAAATCACAAATGGATTAAAAGGCTCATTATTATGTAAAAAATGATTAGTCTTTTCTTTACAATTTAATTAAAAACAGGATTGGTGACTCTGTAAATATTTCCCTACTTCTGGGTCTGTTGGTCACCAACAATATACAAAGTTGAGTTACATATTTAAATTAGTTTTGGCAGCTAATAGGGATTTTTGTTATTTCTTAAAGTTCCTTAGATTAGACTTTCTCAGTGGATCTTCTCTGTTTTAGTAGTAAATGGTAAAAAATGGCTTAAAAGATAGAGAGCCTGTCTACTGGTCTTTCCGGGAAGAATGGCTTATATTATTGGTGTTTTAAGGGTTTCCCTAACTGTATCCTTCCAGGCTTTTTTGGCAGAATAGCTCCCAGGAGAAGCAGGTGTTTAAATGGTAATGAATCCCCTGAAACTGTGTTCAGCAAGTACTGTTGGGCTTCCCAGGGGGCTCAGTGATAAAGAACCCCTCTGCTAATACAGGAGACACGGGAGATGCAGGTTTGATCCCTGGGTCAGAAAGATCCCCTGGAGGAGGAAATCCACTCTAGTACTTTTCCATGGAGAACTCCATGGACAGAGAAGCCTGGTGGTCTATAGTCCCATAGGGTTGCCAAAGTCGGGCACAATTGAGCAACTGAACGCACAGCCACAGCAAACAGGATCAGTGTGTTTCCTTTTTCCTGGTTACCTTAAACTCAACAGTTAATGGAATGAACAAATAAAATCTTTATTGCAAAGTTTTCATAACATTGAACTTTGTAAGATAATTAAATTATAAGTAAACCCATTGTTTAGAAAAATTCCAGAGGGCTTAGGTCATATTTTATTAACATTAAAATGATCTGCTTTACAATTGGAAGTTTGATGAGTCTTGGAAATTGTATTCTAATGATCTTGGTGTTTTAGTCACTAAGTTGTGTCCAACTCTTGCAATCCCATGGACTGTAGCCTGCCAGGCTCATCTGTCCATGGGATTTCCAGGCAAGAGTACTGGAGTGGTTTGCCATTTCTTCAGGATCTTCTTAATGATCTTGCTGCATATAATTAAGATCTAATTAATGATCTTGCTGCATATAATTAAGACCAAAGTCAGTATAAGCATAAAAGAAGGTGAAGATTCATAGTGTGTCTTAATATGGATGCTTTTTGCATTTGGAGTGAAGTCATTCTTCATTTTAGAAAAAGCAGAGGAACCAGAGATCAAATTGCCAACATTCATTGGATCATCGAAAAAGCAAGAGAGTTCCAGAAAAACATCTATTTCTGCTTTATTGACTGTGCCAAAGCCTTTGTTGACTATGCCAAAGCCTTTGACTATGTGGACCACAATAAACTCTGGAAAATTCTTAAAGAGATGGGAATACCAGACCACCTGACCTGCCTCTTGAGAAATCTGTATGCAGGTCAGGGAGCAAAAGTTAGAACTGGACATGGAACAACTGACTGGTTCCAAATCGGGCAAGGAGTACATCAAGACTGCATATTGTCACCCTGCTTATTTAACTTATATGCAGAGTACATCATGAGAAACACTGGGATGAATGAAGCGCAAGATGGAATCAAGATTGCTGGGAGAAATATCAATAACCTCAGATATGCGGATAACACCACCCTTATGGCAGAAAGCAAAGAAGAACTAAAGAGCTTCTTGGTGAAAGTGAAAGAGGAGAGTGAAAAAGTTGGCTTAAAGCTCAACGTTCAGAAAACGAAGATCATGGCATCTGGTCCCATCACTTCATAGCAAATAGATGGGGAAACAGTGTAAACAGTGAGAGAATTTATTTTTTGGGGCTCCAAAATTACTGCAGATGGTGACTGCAGTCGTGAAATTAAAAGACGCTTGCTCCTTGGAAGAAAAGCTGTGACCAACCTAGACAGCATATTAAAAAGCACAGACATTAGTTTGCCAATAAAGGTCTCTCTAGTCAAAGCTATGGTTTTTCCAATAGTCATGTATGGATGTGAGAGTTGGACTATAAAGAAAGCTGAACACCGAAGAATTGATGCTTTTGAACTGTGGTGTTGGAGAAGACTCTTGAGAGTCCCTTGGACTGCAAGGAGATCCAACCAGTCCATCCTAAAGGAAATTGGTCCTGAATATTCATTGGAAGGACTGATGCTGAAGCTGAAATTCCAATAGTTTGTCTGCCTGATGCAAAGAATGGACTCATTTGAAAAGACCTTGATGCTGGGAAAGACTGAAGGTGGGAGAAGGGGATGACAGAGGATGAGATGGTTGGATGGCATCACCAACTCAATGGACATGAGTTTGAGTAAACTCTGGGAGTCAGCAATGGACAGGGAGACCTGGCGTGCTGCAGTCCATGGAAGTGCAAAGTCAGACATGACTGAGCGACTGAACTGACTGACATTCTTCAATGTGCAAGAGTGTCTTGTACTTTGAAGGGTGGTTCAGCAGCTCAGGTCCCCACTCCCTGGATGGCAGTGGAGCCCACCTTTCATTGTGATCGTTAAACTCTTGCATAGATTTCTGGGTACTCCCAGTGGGACTGCTACTTCATTAACTGTAAATTGCTTCTTTATCATAAGACTTAATTGTTCTTACTTAACTTGTCACCCATTATGTTCTCCCTCAGATGCCCAGCTCTTTTTTTCCACCCTTGTTCCCAATACCATTGCCTCCCCAAACCTCATTCCAAGCCTTGCTTTAGTGAATCCAAAGATTCTCTTGAATCATTCTTTTTTTTTTTCTTTCTCTACTGGCTTCCTTCTGTCAACATATAGACCATCTTATTTGTTTAAACATACATAAATTCAAACAAAACAGTTAGCATTCAAACAAAATTTTGTATTCTAAAGTTTTATCTTCTTATGCGTCTGTCAGTTTTTTAGATCGTAGATCCTGGGAATTAGCCTTACTTTTTTTTTATAGATCTCTTAATAACTATAAAGGAGAGCTTGCTCTGCTTGTTTTTAATGGGAAAATGAATGTAACATTAATACCTGTTTGAGAAGATTCATATGCTCGTATTTCCAGGGGCCTTGCAGACTGCTCTTTGGGGGTTGGAGTTTTTGGTTTCTTGTTTTCTTGTTTTCTTGTTTCTCTTGTTTCTTATTTTCTAGGATGTGATGTCTGTTAATGATGAGTGGTATATTTTTAACTCATTTCCTTCCTTCCTCTTCTCTCATTTGTTTCTTTCTTTCTAAATATGCTGACATATTACAGTTTTTTCAGGTCGCAAGTAGCCTAAGTTTAATTATATACCCACCAATTCAGCGTTTTGGAAGGAATTTTATCCTTTCTCACTGGCATTTCCCAAATTAAAATTTTCTCCTATTATTATTTTTAAATGTGTATTTTTAAAAAAAATATTGCCCTTTAGCTCTCCTTCTTAAGAAGCTTGGTGAAGGATGATTCATCATCAGATTGAGAAAGGTTTGCTGTGGAAATAATTTACATGAGAAATACCAGTTGATTTTTATCACCTTTCGAAGCAAATGTATTTGTCTTTCTCTTCTAATATAGGCACATAAATATCTGGGTAATTTGCATAATAAATACTTTTCTATTATGGAAGACATTTTAAATCATCTCCTCTAGCCCTAAAAGCACTACTCCTTTTTCAGTTTTCTGCTTTTCATTATTGAAATTTCATGAAGTAGGTTGTAATTTATTTAGCCTTTGCATTATTCTGCTGCTTCAAAATATGCTGAGACCTAGCTACTTGCTATAGTCAGTTCATTATCTCTTGCAAACTTACATACCATGATAATCATTTGTTCTTTGGAAAGTATTTATAGTAATATTTATCATCAGTTCAGTTCAGTTCAGTCACTCAGTCATGTCCAACTCTTTGCGACCCCATGAATCGTAGCACGCCAGGTCTCCCTGTCCGTCACCAACTCCCGGAGTTCACTCGAACTCATGTCCATCGAGTCGGTGATGCCATCCAGCGATCTCATCCTCTGTCATCCCCTTTTCCTCCTGCCCCCAATCCCTCCCAGAATCAGAGTCTTTTCCAATGAGTCAACTCTTCGCATGAGGTGGCCAAAGTACTGGAGTTTCAGCTTTAGCATCATTCCTTCCAAAAAACACCCAGGGCTGATCTCCTTCAGAATGGACTGGGTGGATCTCCTTGCAGTCCAAGGGACTCTCAAGAGTCCCCTCCAACATCATAGTTCAAAAGCATCAATTCTTCAGTGCTCAGCTTTCTTCACAGTCCAACTCTCACATCCATACATGACCACAGGAAAAACCATAGCCTTGACTAGACAGACCTTTGTTGGCAAAGTAATGTCTCTGCTTTTGAATATGCTGTCTAGGTTGGACATAAATTTTCTTCCAAGGAGCAAGCGTCTTTTAATTTCATGGCTGCAGTCACCATCTGCAGTGATTTTGGAGCCCCCCAAAATAAAGTCTGACACTGTTTCCACTGTTTCCCCATCTATTTCCCATGAAGTGATGGGACCAGATGCCATGATCTTCATTTTCTGAATGTTGAGCTTTAAGCCAACTTTTTCACTCTCCACTTTCACTCTCATCAAGAGGCTTTTTAGTTCCTCTTCACTTTCTGCCATAAGGGTGGTGTCATCTGCATATCTGAGGTTATTGATATTTCTCCCAGCAATCTTGATTCTAGCTTGTGCTTTATCCAGCCCAGTGTTTCTCATGATGTACTCTGCATACACATAGATTATTTAATGTGTATATGTGGTTGACATAATAAGAAGACAGACACTGTGTGCTCACCATCTGAAGGTTAAGAAAAAACATTAGAATCTTAATAGCATCCTGTATCACTTTTCTCTCCACTTGTCCACTGAGGCTAACTCTGTACTGAATTTTGTGTAAATCACTCCCATGCCTTTATGTATACTTTTTCTACTTATGTATCTGTGTGCTGCTTGAGTGCTAGGTCACTTCAGTGGTATCCAACTCTTTGTGACCCTATTGACTATAGCCTGCCAGGCTTCTCTGTCCATGAAATTCTCCAGGCAAGAATACTGGAATGGGTTGCCATTTCTTCCTCTAGGGGATCTTCCCGACCCAGGGATTGAACCAGCATCCCTTCTGTCTCCTGCATTGGTAGACAGTTTCTTTACCACTAGCGCCACCTTCAAAGCCTAACTATATATATATATATGTATCTGCAAGCAATTTTCTGTTAGTTTTGCCTGGTTTGGAAATTTATATCAATATAATGATATTCAACGATTTTCTTTGAAGGCTTTTTACTCACTATTAATTTTGCAAGCTTCATCCATGCTGATGCCTCTAACAGTTATCTCTTGTTCTCTGCTCTGGAGTATTGTTTTGAATCGATAGACCACACTTTATTTATCCAGCATATTGCTGGTTGGCATTAGAGTTATGATTCTTGCATTTTTGATATTAGCAACACTGCTTCTGTGGACAGTCTTGTTCAAGTCTCCTGGTTAAAGCATGCAGGGATAATGTATAGAGTTTATGTGTGGGTTAAAATGGCTGTTCATAGGATTTGTGTGTGTTTAACCTTGTTAGAAAATGCCAAGTCATTTTCCAAATGGTCGTACCAATTTGCACAACATCTAGTAGCAGATGTTGTAGTTTAAAAATTTGGCCAAAATATTGGCTATGAAGTGTTTGGGCATTATTCATATATACTCTTTGGCAAAATTTTTGTTTGTGTGTTTAAACATTTTTCTGCTTTCTGGTATCTTTTAGAATTGATTTTATAGCAGTTTTTATATATTCTAAATGTGAGTCTTTGGCTTGTGTTTTAGGATACAGATATCCCAATTTGTGTGTTTTCTTTTGACTTTATTTTTGACAAAAAGTATATCCTTAATTTAATGTAATTGGATTCATCAGATTGTTCCTTTTATATTATTTTTTATGTGTAATGATTAAGAAATTCTTCTCTATCATAACTTTATGAGGATAACCAATTGTACTTTATATGTTGGTTGTGAAGTTGAGATCCATTTAATTTATTTCTGTATAACCAATTTGCATCACTACTTACTGATTAGTCCATCTATTCTTCACCCATCTTCAATGCCTGCTCTGTTATAAATAGTTTTCATATATGTTTATGTTTATTTCTGGATTTTACTCTCATCTTTTAGTCTGTTTATCTGAATGTGTAGCAAAACCAAATTATTTTAATCATTGTATTTGTACGTAAAAATCTTAGTATTCTGTTTACCTTGTTCTTTTGGAATTTCCTAGTTTTCTATGGTCCTTTACCCTTCCATATAGGCATTATGAAATCAGCTAGTGAAATTGCTTGCTCCTGCTGCTGCTAAGTCACTTCAGTTTTGTCCGACTCTGTGTGACTCCATAGATGGCAGCCCACCAGGCTCCCCCATCCCTGGGATTCTCCAGGCTGGAACACTGGAGTGGGTTGCCATTTCCTTCTCCAATGCATGAAAGTACAAAGTGAAAGTGAAGTAGCTCAGTCGTGTCCGACTCTTTGGGACCCCATGGACTGCAGCCTATCAGGCTCCTGCGCCCATGGCAAGAGTACTGGAGTAGGTTGCCATTGCCTTCTCCACATAAAATTGCTTGGGTATCAGCTAATGATATGTTTCATCAGATTTGGGTTAGAATTGTATCCAGTCTCTCAATCTGGGGGAAATAAATCTTTCTGATACTGAAACTTATTATCTAACAACATACATAATTCACCATTGATTTACATTTTTTAGTGTCCTTCAATGAATTTTTTTCATAAAAGTCTTGAACGAAAAATAGAGTGAAGTAAGTCAGAAAAACAAATATGTAAAATTGTTTATATGTGGAGTCTAGAATAATGGTACAGATGAACTTATTTGCAAAGCAGAAGTAAAGACAAAGATGTAGAAAACAAACCTACAGATACTGAGGGGAGAAGAGTGGGTGGGATGAATTGGGATATGGAGATTGACGTATATACACTGCTGCTGCTGCTGCTGCTAAGTCGCTTCAGTCGTGTCCGACTCTGTGCGACCCCATAGACTGCAGCCCACCAGGCTTCCCCGTCCCTGGGATTCTCCAGGCAAGAACACTAGAGTGGGTTGCCATTTGCTTCTCCAATGCATGGAAGTGAAAAGTGAAAGTGAAGTTGCTCAGTCGTGTCCTACCCTCAGTGACCCTGTGGACTGCAGCCCACCAGGCTCCTCCGTCCGTGGGATTTTCCAGGCAAGAGTACTGGAATGGGGTTCCATTGCCTTCTCCAATATATACACTACTATATATAAAATAGGTTAAATAATTATAACCTGCTGTAGAGCATAGGGAACTCTACTCAGTGCTTTGTTGTGACCTAAATGGGAAGGATATTAAAAAAGAGGGATATATGTGTACATACAACTGACTCACTTTGCTGTACAGCAGAAACTAGCACAATATAGTCCAGCAACTTGACTCCAATAAAAATTTAAAAAATTAATCCCAACCCTTAAAATCAGTTATGCTTCTCTTAGTATTTTTAGTCATTCACCTTCAAAAGTTACATTTTACTTTAGTGATATTTGGACCCTCCCCTCTCAGTAAAGTAGATTGAATGACCAAACGTAAATGGAGAATTAGTGGGAAACTCTTGCCTCTTCACTCTACAGAGCAAATGTTTCTTCCAACTACTGATGAATTTATCAAGTTGATTATCATCCACATTCTCAGTGCCAGTCATGTGGCTAATTATGCAGAAGGCAGGTGTTTCTTCAGCTAGGAATAATTAGTTGTATAGGCAGTTATTCTTTCTAACATGTGTGTCATATGCAGGACGGATACCTCATCATATTGAACAAAACTGTCAATAGCAAATACAAAATTTCTTATGTAGCTGATGCTAACTATACATAATTATCTGGCTTATTATCAAAATAATATCCATCACAGCTCTTTGAGGGTTCCCATCCACAGCATTTCTTTTGGGTCTTTCAATAATATTATCAAGGCCAAGAATGAGTTATTATCCTCATTTTTGAAGAGGAGGAAGGTGAAATCTGAAAGATTAACTAATTTGCTGAAGATGGCATCATTGGTTTCCAGTAGTGCTGAGCATCAACCTCAGGTTTGCTGAACTCAGAGCCAGTATTCCTGCCTCTGTATCGAAGTGGTGGTGGTAGTAGAGATTGTGGGACCATAGGCCAAATAAACCTTCTGACCTTTTTCTTAATTGTTATTCAGTTTATCTAATGTGGCAGCCTTTGTTGGCACTTACCAGCTATGGTTCTTGGGAGGCTTCCTGCTTCTGTCTCGTTGTATACCCAGCTAAGTTGTACTTACTTGCCTTCCCAGTTTTTCTGGGCCTTTGAGTTTATGACCTGTGCCCTAGAGTATGCCAGGTACTCTGTATTGCATGCTTACATTTTCTTTCTTCCTTGAGTTTTTCTGATTGCTTACCACTAGACAAATCTTTTAGACTGCTGTGCAGCTCTATTATGAAAAGAGAGATAAATTATTAGCCTCCTAAGAATAGGCATAGAAGACCTAATTCTATGCCTTGAGTGCACTGAGAACCTTGCACCCAATGTGTGCTTGCTAAATGCTAATTGATGAAGGGAAGGATTTAGATCTTCCTCTGAAGATAAGATCATTAAGTTATCTCTCAAAATCTAATTTTGTTATAGTCAGTTCCCCTCATGAGAGAAAGTTGCTCAGTTCAATGGATAAAAACTTATCAGCTCGTAAAATCAAACCTGCCCTGTGTTTGGCACTGTATGGAATTTCATCAGGAAGGATTTGGGTTATACTGCTGCTATTGGCAGATAACATGTATAAAACCAGTGCATTGGAAAGATCTTCGCAGAAGACAGTTTTGACACTCTGAGTATTTATACTGGTGCTACTTTTCCTCCGAGGCTAGATGTTTCTTTGTCTTCTCCTTTTAGGACATCTCTTACAGTCTTCACCAGAGTAATACTTGCCCTCCAGATTTGAATGCCTTCCAGTCGTCCACAGTCTTACTTAGCACCCGAAATTTATCAAGCTGCAATTAAGACAAGTAACTATCGACTAAAATGATGCCCTGTTAACTCCAGAAAGGTAGATCAGTTTCATCCATTTCCACCGTCAAAGTAGGCTTTTGAATTCTAAAGAACTGAATTGTTTCTTTAAAGAAAGAGGAATCCTTTATTTGTCGGAAGGTCCGTTTTATTTGGAATTTATTAGAGGAAGCTCTGTGCGGGAAAAGTGCTGTACAAGTCCTTTTTAATTTAAGTCCGTGTATTAATCAAAACAGCTGTGTAGGTTACGCAGTAGACTGTAACACCAGGTGGCAACAGAATGTCTTCCTCATTACAATCACTAGCGATGAGCTGCGGAGACCTCCTGTACATGATGGCCTTTCTCGACGGGCATCCCCGCTTGGTGGTGGGGAAAAAGAGTAAGGGCTGTATGAAGCCATTTCAGCACCATCCTGAGCTTAATAGTGCTGTCTTTCATTGCCTCTTAACAAGCTGCGCTGGTGCCATAAAATGTTCAAGCTGACAAATGCTGTCAAAGCTCCTTCAATGTAAAGATTTTCTGCTGTATTTAACATGTTCACTTTTATTTTAATGATGCCCAAACACGCATCAGTTGTTGTTTGTTCAACACGCAGTGTGGTCTCTGAAGCCATCCCATTAGCCACAGAGTACAATCCCTGTCCTGTTCCAGTGACCATTAATGGCAAAATTCTTCAATTAACAGCTGGGAAGTTGTGCTGACTCTTAACAATTCACTTTCTCCCAGAAGTGAAAGAAAGACACCTGCTGTGAAGTTGTTGAGTTTGTTTAGTTTGACTTTCAGAGCATCATATTAGACATGACTTTATCATCAAGACTAAGGTACAAGCTGAGAATGATAACTCTATGAAGATTTTTGTAAAAAATGAGATCCCCATATGTGGTTCAGGATTCAAGTTTATACAGCTGTTTAATACTAGTTTACCAGTTCCACTGTGGTGATAACTGATTAACACAGGCATTGTGCTTATTCTGTGCTCAGCACTGTTCTGAGTACTTATATGTATTTATTTAATTTTCACAACCCACTTATTCTTTAGGTGTCATTGTCCTCGTTTCAGATTTTTCAAAAAAAGACTAAGGTACAGGAGATTAAATAGTTTTTCTGAAGCCATAGACAGGGCATGGAGGAAACTCTGTTGGAACCCAGATATTCTGGTTCCAAAGTTTGCACACTTAACTAAAATTAATGCATTAAATCGACTGAAATGACATCAAACACACTCTTGGCATTGAATGGGAGCACATATACTGAATGCCTGCCTGTCTGGTGGACATGTCTTTTCACAGTTAACAAAGAGAACAGATTTATTCTCTAAATGTAGTTTAGGACTTACAAAGTTTAGATTACCCTTCTGGTCACATTTTCTAAGGCTGAAAGTGGAGAACAGTTGGAACAGGAAGAGTGGACTTTCCTGAGTTCCATTTTCCTTCTCATTATCCTGGGTCTTTCCTCTCCCAAAGCATTAGTGCAGTCTGAAACCTCAGATCGTGCTTCGTTTACAACAGAACTGAATTACCCTTAATAACTCTAGGGCACATTGGGCTTCCCTGGTGCTTCAGAAGATAAAGTATCTGGCTGCAGTGTGGGAGACCTGGGTTCGATCCTTGGGTCAGGAATATCCCCTGGAGAAGGAAATGACTATTCCCTCCAGTATTCTTGCCTGGAGAATTCCATGTACAGACGAGCCTGGTGGTCTACAGTCCATGGGGTGGTGAGAGTCAGACATGACTTGAGGGGCTAACACTTTCACCCCTTTGGAAAGGGAAGGACTCACTACAGATTCTTTTTGTTTGTCTTTTGCTAGCTTTAATATTAATATTTTATGATATTATGAGGAAGCAATTGATTTTAAGAATTGGGATTCCTGCTTTCTTTTCCTTTTTAAAAATTCTATAAATATAAATCAGCAAGTAACAAAACGAGTGACTCTGCAAAGTTATTACCCCAGTGAGTTGAATATGAGCATTATAATTCACCAGTGGCTGATGACCAAATGGATCTAAAGAAAGAATGGAAAGATAGACTTTAAAGATAAATATACAACGGTAGTAATTTCTTCAATAAGGTATTCATGAAATGGAAATTTATGACAGGAAGCCAGACCAGGAAATCGAAAAATTTGGATTTTTCCTCTTCATTCTAATCAGTTTCTCAGCTTCCTTTTCTGATTAGTGCCCTCATTAAGGCTTCTTTTGGGCTTCCCTGGTGGCTCAGCAGTAAAGAATCTGCGTGCAATGCAAGAGATACAGGAAATGCGGGTTCGATTCCTGTGTTGGAAAGATCCCCTGGAGGAGGATACAGCAACCTACTCCAGTACTCTTGCCTGGGAAATCCCATGGACAGAGGAGCCTAGTGCCTAAAGTCCACAGAATCAAAAAGAGTCGGACAGGACTGAAGCAACTGAGCGCATGCACACACAAGGCTTCTTTCCTGGATCACTGACATGTTTCTAGTAGACGTTTGGAATCACACTTTGGTTTCCAGGCAGTGATTTCTGCCCGAGCTGAATTTTAGAACACGAAGGTCATTCATTTCTATCCCGGAAGGATGGTTCACATATTTATGTTCTAGAAAGTGGGCTGAGAAGAAAAATTTGCTACTTTATTAATTAGGGCCCTTTAACATTTTGTATTCTCAAGCTTAATCATTTGCTTGTTTGAACTAAAGTCATCTTCCTTAATCACCATCATTAGTGGCTGTCCATGAATGATTACCTCTCTGAATTTTATAAGCATGTTAGAATTTAATGCATTTTACATTCCCCATTAGGGACTAGATATCATTCAATATTTTACTATTCCAGTATATTTTTAAAAGCATGATATTAACTGTAGGTCTGTTCGATTTCAGTGGTTGAAGAGAGTCCTGCTCCCCTCATCAGTCCTCAAATTGGTGTGGAGGTGGTGTTGGGAGGGCAAGGAGAGAGCAACACAGAGACTTAGTGATCTAGAGTTGGTGCCATTTTATAATTTAAACTTACCAGGAGATTTCAAAGAGTTTACTTCATTAAAAATGAGAACGCTTGCTTTCATCTTGGACTTTTCCAGTGATGAACAGTTTCACTGTCTTTTAGAAATAGCCCATAACACTTTGGGAATCACACATGCAGTAATTCCTAGTTCAAATTTTTAAGAAGACACAGAATGCCTCTATTCCTTTTCTGCCTGATAGTCTTTCGACTGTCTGGAGCTGTCTTAATATCCCTGATTATTCTTATCACATTGGATCATGCCACATTTGTTTACTTTCCATACTTTGAAAATCTGTCATGATTGTGATTCTCCTTCTTCGTTCCTTATGAAAATGGACACCTATTCCAAAATGAGACACCAGCCTCACCCACACACACATGCCACTTTCTGGTGTACCCAGTGCTGCATAGGGGTTTTTGTGTTCTCCAGTTTTATTCTCAGGATGACCCTGGCAGACACAGACCTCTAATGTGTATTCATTTTTGCCCTTCTCCTGAATAGACCAGAGAAGCTCTAGGAAGGCAGCATCCATCCTTGTTTTTTTGTTGTATCCCAACTCCTTGCACAGTGCTTTGTACACAGTGGTGACTTAATTGTTGAATGAATGAACCCTTACTCCTCACCCTGGTGTTGGGAATTGGCAATTGAGTTGTCAGTCAGAGTTGGAATAAGTTTCCGAGCTTGGGAGAGTGTTCACTTTTGCATGCTATGCTATGCTATGCTAAGTCACTTCAGTCGTGTCCGACTCAGTGCGACCCCATAGATGGCAGCCCACCAGGCTCCCCCGTCCCTGGGATTCTCTAGGCAAGAACACTGGAGTGGGTTGCTATTTCCTTCTCCAGTGCATGGAAGTGAAAAGTGAAAGTGAAGTCGCTCAGTCGTGTCTGACTCCTAGCGACCCCATGGACTGCAGCCTACCAGGCTCCTCCATCCATGGGATTTTCCAGGCAAGAGTACTGGAGTGGGGTGCCATTGCCTTCTCCGTCACTTTTGCATAATGCTCAGTAAAAAAGCTTTCGAGTTTGTGTTTGTCTATATTGTTTGTTTGTTTTAGTTGCTTCTGATTTTTCCTAAAACATGATTGCTTTGAGCATACAGGGCATTCTGATAGTCAGTTTAAGCCCAGGAAAAATCAGAAGGATCTGAGGGATGAGAAAGCACTTATCATTGCAGTGGTAGGAAGGGAAGCAAAGGTCCTGAGGTGGGAGAGGGCTTAGTGCCCTCAATGAATAGAAAATTCCATGAGCTGTATCTGAAGAAGGACAGCAGGGATGTTTGGATGAGGTTGGAGGCCTACGTTCTTGTCATGAAATTCTTTTGGACCATGCTGAGGACTTTGAAAGATTTTAGACTGGGTCCCCACTGGTGGGGGGACTGAATTCTAGGGAACTACGATAAGATGTGAGATCCAAAAAGGTGTTGAAAGTAAACTAGGAGAGAGGTGATGGTGGCTCAGTTTAGCAGAGTTGATGAAGGTCATGAAGACAAGTGGATGGATATGGAGGTGGGTATTGGAAGTAGCACTGATAGGTTTACTGCAGGGTGGGATAGGGGATGATGTAGGCGTAAGAGAGGAAGTAAGAATGTCACTTACCATGTAATGGCAGGAAGTGAAGAACAAATCCCACCAAATTCTGTTCCTGGAATGATCAGTTATCTTATATAAATGGACTTTGGGTTTCATGAAATGATATTCCCACTTTCAGGTACAACCATGCAGCGAGTTAGCTTGGAAATACATGCTGTGAAAATGGGGAAATTCCCAACACCAGTTCCCAACACCAGGGTGAGGAGTAAGGGTTCATTCATTCAACAATTAAGTCACCAGTGTGTACAAAGGACTGTCCAAACAGTTGGGATATGACAAAAAACAAGGATGGATGCTGCCTTCCTGGAGCTTCTCTGGTTTCTTCAGGAGAAGGGCAAAAATGAAAACACATTAGAGCCTTTCCCCATTTCCAGTCCTAAATCTTAATAGCTTCCTCCTGCATATGCGTGAAGGAACAATGTCGGCACCAGTTGGTCAACGAGGCAGGTTGGATTTTCCCCTTTCATAGCTCTCCCTTACTGTTACTTAATCCATTAGAAATGTAAATATATCTGATATTTTTTGTTCCTTAGTTCTGAGAAGTAGCGACAGCTCTTCTCTACCACTGGCTAGGGTTAACCTGTACACATGTAAATTTGCTTAGCTTTTCAAAACAGTGCAAGGTTTTCCAAAGATAAGACAGTTCATTTACATAACTTGGAATAATTTGGCTGGCAAACTCAAGGAGATAGAACGCGTGGATCAAGTTTAACACATTCATTTAGGTTGGCTGCCTCCCATGTACGCGTTCCCTGGGCTTGCAGAGGGTCCCATCTGTTCTGCTCCTGGCCAGAGAACACGGTGCCTGTGAGCATCGTAATTTCTGACTGCAGATGCCCAGTGCTTCATAACTGGTTTAGGGTGCCCCAGATCCCCACCAGTAACATTGTTAATTAGTACTAATATAATGATATTATTCTAGAACTAGGAGACCTGTCTGTTACTAATGTACTCAGAAGATTGCAAAAACCAACACACTTTCTTGTCTTTTTCCCTGTTTGCATCTTGACTTTTTTTTTTTTAATAACTCAAAGATGCCTTCTCCATTTCCCCCAAACTATTCAGCTCAGCCTTCAAGACCCTCATCATGACTTCCCAGGACCTCCTGTAGATTTATCCTCCTTTAATCTCCCAGAAGATCTCTCTAGACCAAGGGAGCTAGACGGACATTTCCTCCACAAACCCTGTTTTCACCCTTTGCATCTCTATTCCTTGGGTTCTTTCTGTTTGAAATTACCTTTTTACTGCCCCGCCCCTCCATCCCTGCCTGTCACAAATTATACTCATTTTAAATGCCTACCTAATAGGCCATCCTTTGATGTCCCAATAATCTGCCTGTTCCTCTCTTTTGATATTTTACCTCTTCCCTCTTGTCCTCGCTGGACATCCTAGGGTTTTATTGCCTCGTCCCTGCAAACCCTTTGAATGCTTTCTAGTACCGGCACATTGCCTTACACATAGGATGTTGCCAATTAGAATTTGATGACTTTAATTGAATTTTCAGTATCTAATTATCGTTTAACTATAAGCAACAGAAAAAAAAAATCATTTCAAGGCAGAGTTTTGAAATGATGCAGCCAGAGGCATGCTTTTCTAGTTCCCACTTTCCATCCTGGAAGAGATCAGGCTGCCAGCAAGGCCACTGGAACCTTTAATCTTTGTTGTTCTTTAGTTTTCAGAAGTGACCCAGCCTCTTTCATTTTGCGGTGGAAAATAAATTCAAAGGGGAATGTTCCTGCCGAGTGGGCTGGCCAGGGAGGGGCCAGGTTTATCTTCCGCAGAGAAGCCATTAGAGTGCCCAATGGACTTGTTACTTTCCAGGCCTGCTTTCTCTTGGATTACATTGTTTCCCTTTGAATTCTCCAAAACCTGTCAGGTGTTTTCTTCCTTCTCTCCCTTGAGTACCTCCAGTTAATCTAAGATTAGCCTGACAGCCCTTATTTTCCAGGTCTCTGGTTTCATCAATAAAATAGGTTACATCTTTTTTGAGCTCCATTACCTCCTTCCATAACCTTGTTCTCTTGATCCATATTGTGGCTTATTCTTTATTCAGCATGCTCCATCCATTTTTGGCTATGTTCCCACTTCCTAATTCCCACTCTTGAATGGGACAATTTAATTCAATAATTGCCGGGACTGTAGAAGCCTGACAGTCTCACAGCCTTTTGTGTGGTGTTTTCACCTCGTTGCTCTTCTGGTTGCTACCACTGGCTTTGAGCTCACCAACCTCATCGCTTAGAATTCCTAATGAATTGTCACCTTTACTTTCAGAGTATCAATGAGTGACAGATTTCTTTCATTTATCATAAAAGCTTATTTTCTGGAAATGTGGGAAAAGTTATAAGGACCCTTACTTATTTAATATTAGAGGTAATATCTTTCAAGTGAAGTGTACACTGCCTGAGGGATGCATAGGATATCCCATTATATTTATTTTGATATTATATCTCTTAATTCCTATTTTTATGTTTTAATTTATTTTTTAAATTATTTTTTTTGAAGCATAGTTGCTTTACAATGTTGTGCAAGTTTCTGCTGTACAGCAAAGTGAATCAGATATATATCTGTATCTGTATATAGGCTTTGTAAGAGATCCCTGGGTAGGGAAGATTCCCTGGAGGAGGCCACAGCAACCCGCTCCAGTATTATTGCCTGGAGAATCCCATGGAGAGAGGAGCCTGGCAGGCTACAGTCCATAGGGTCACAAAGAGTCGGATTGACTGAAGTAACTTAGCACGCATGCATGTATGTATATATTCCCTCTTTATTGGATTTCCTTGTCATTTAGATCACTGCAGAGCATGGAATAAAGTTCCCTGTACCATACAATAGGTTCTCATTAGTTATCTATTTTATAGATGCGTGCTAAGTCACTTCAGTCGTGTCTGATTCTTTGTGATCCTTTAGAATGTAGCCTACCAGGCTCCTCTGTCCATGAGATTCTCGAGGCAATAATTCTAGACTGGGTTTCCATGCCCTCCTCCAGGGGATCTTCCTGACCTAGGGATTAATTGGGCATCTCTTCTGATGGCTCAGACGGTGAAGCGTCTGTCTACAATGTGGGAGACCTGGGTTCGATCCCTGGGTCGGGAAGTTCCCTGGAGAAGGAAATGGCAACCCACTCCAGTACTCTTGCCTAGAAAATCCCATGGACAGAGGAGCCTGGTGTCCATGGGGTTGCAAAGAGTCGGACACGACTGAGCGACTTCACTTTCACTTTCACTGTCTTCTGCATTGGCAGGTGGATTCTTTACCACTAGCACCACCTCAGAAGCCCTATCTATTCTATATATAGTATCAATAGTGTATACATAAGTATACATGATATATTGGCAGAGTATTGATTGAATGGGAACATAATTTATAAAAATACATGCAACCAATATTACATGAAAATGGGTTTAGTGATAAGGTGTGTGATCAAAATGTTTGGGGACCATTGTGTTTCAGAGCATTGAGTCTGCAGTTAGACCTGGATTCCAGCTCCTTTTTCTGCCCCCTTACTGCATATATAACCTTGGCTCTGTTCTTTAGTCTCTTTGATCTGGAGGTCCTCATCTGCAAATTGACAGGAAAACCATTTTGCAGGGTTGTTGAGTGGATTCAGTGGAGAAATGCATGTCAGTAACTGAGCAAGTTCATGCCATGTAGTCTGTATTTGTTACTGTCGTTATTCAGCTCTGTTTGCCGGTATGATTGCTGGTGTTATTTTATTATTTCCTTGTCCAATATCTCACTGTTTGTGATTGCAGAGGAACTGAACCTACTCTACATGTCAAAAAAAATCTCATATCATGCACATTAAAAATGTGAATGATAAAACTTAGAATTTTTAAAACTGCGCACCCATACTCACACCTACCTTAAAATGCATAATAAAAATGGATTTTGTAGCATATTTACCTAACTTTTGCAAGAAAAGTAAAGTAATTGCTTGGAACTTTGAAAAACACTGAATCTATAATCCATTCAATAGAGCCATTTTGTTGATACAATTAGCTTATGGTGCATTTCCTTTGGTCTTTTAGAAATAAACTCTTTTGGAGAATATTTATGATAAGCCTGCTTTTTATTGAATGCTGCCACATCATGTATAGTTTTAAGGTGATATTCTGGTACAAGATGCCTTAGGAAATAAAACGCTTAGTACGCATTTATCTGGTATATTGGCTGAGATCTGAGGATATAAGAGAATTCTTTGGTGAGGTAAAGAAAAGTTCACCATAGTTTGCAAGACTGGTTCATGTGGAATTTATAAGAATGGACTGACCAGCATGGCCTTTTAAAATTCCATAGTTAATCTCTTTATTGAAAGCTGCTGGGCTAGTTGATTAAGAAAGCCTTATGGGATGACTGCTTTTAGTGTCATACAAATGAAGCTGAATTGTTGCTAAGTAAACCACTATAGATCAAAGTGCCTTGTGGTCAGAGTCCTGCAGTTAATTTTTTTTTTCATTAAGTTTTAAAGAGAAGGTGAAGGGTTGAAGAATGAAACACACTAAATTTGACATCTATGATGTCCATTTACATCCATGCATTTCTGTAAGCGTCTAATCTGAGTGATTGGACAAGGAGTGCAGCAAAGCAGAAACGGATAAATGTAGAGCTATGTCAATTAATACTTGTTTCCCATTTATAATTGCTGGGATCCTTTTAGCTATTCTGGAATCAGTAGGCGTACAGACAAGGTTTCAAGGGCTCCCAGGGAAACTGACGAAGTACATCTACTGACTGGTCCGTGGCGTGAAGGCCCTGTTGTCATACTTGTATCAGCTTTAAGTGTACACGGGACTATTAAGTGTTACCCTGTGATCTTAGAGGTACTAAAGAACAATGTATTATGTCCTTTGCACCCCTCCCACTGAACTGTAGCGCATGCGTCTCATTCTTCCTTATTGTCCACTATCTGAAATCGTGTATGAATACGTTTGAATGGATCAGATGCATGTATGAACATACGTTTTGCTGGACTAGGATGACAGTGAAGAAAGAAATAAGGAAAAAAGGACTGAAAGGGTGGACTGAAAATGGAAATTGAATCTGCCATACAAATTTCACAAGTTCTGTGCTGCGATTTTAAGTACTTGCTGTGAAAAGTTCAGGCACTGTTGTACTGACATTTGTTTCTAGATAGTGGAGAACATTATATAGGTATATATAGTGGTATACTAAATGCTGTTTTGGAAAGGACTCCTCTTTTGCCATGTGCATTTTAGTGGATATATGCATTTTTCTAGGGCGACTTGTAAAAAGCCCATTTTATAATGCTCATTTGATGTACTGGTAAGTAATGATCTTTCAGATTTTAAAATCAACAAATACATGCTAAATGTCTCATTCAAGGTCATAATGAAAACCAGTGTTAAACTTAGAAACCAAATTCTTAAATCTGGGAACAATTCTCATGCTGTAGTCAGAAACCTGCAGCCTGCCCCATACAACTGATCATAGATTCTTCTAGAGCTGACCATTGGCCCTTTTCTATAATTTTACCTTATCGTCACCATTGTTAACACCTTCAGTCTTTCCATTTGGCTCACTAGTCATAGATTAATGATAGATAAACATTAATTTATTATCCCCCCCTTTTTTTTGTATAGTAAGTACGAAAGGACCAAATGACAGAGTGAGCAAGTATTACTCCCATGGTCATGTTCTTTTTTCCTGAATGTATAGGCAAGAGAATTTACAGAAGTATGAAATAAATGAAAGGAGTTCACATGAAGTTTTTCTGAAAATGTGTGGCTTCCCTGATAGCTCAGTTGGTAAAGAATCTGCCTGCAATGCAGGAGACTCTGGTTAGATTCCTGGGTCAGGACAATCCACTGGAAAAGGGATAGGCTATCCACTCCAGTAATCTTGAACTTCCCTTGTGGCTCAGCTGGTAAAGAATCCGCCTGCAATGTGGGAGACCTAGGTTTGATCCCTGGGTTGGGAAAGTCCCCTGGAGAAGGGAAAGGCTACCCACTCCAGTATTCTGGCCTGGAGAATTCCATGGGCTGTATAGACCATGATGTCACAAAGAGTCAGACGTGACTTAAGGAATTTCACTGACTCAGTTTAGGAAATGGCCTTATTTTGGATTGGACAGAATAACTGACCTATGTGTGAACTTATTTATGCTGACTGGAGAAGGAAATGGCAACCCACTCCAGTATTCTTGCCTGGAGAATCCCAGGGACAGAGGAGCCAGGTGGGCTGCTGTTTATGGGGTTGCACAGAGTCGGACATGACTGAAGTGAGTTAGCGGCAGCAGCAGCAGCAGCATTTATGCTGACACAACTGGGTCAGAAAGAAAGAATTTCTTCATGCTTCACTATGTTTAAGCTCCATGTTGACATATTATTTAGGAAGTTTTGGTTTCTTGATGCTTCTAGATATTGTAGACACATTAGACACACCTTGTAATGTGAATGCATATTCCCACCATAAAATGAGTGGTAAGAGAAAAGATTAGCATTGTCTTTAGCGTTATAACAACCAAAAAATTCACTCCATTGTCTTTGTCTTGAGAGGGATGAGGGACAATGCTTACTGAATACTGGGGGTGTCCCAGCGTTGGGTCTGGTGCTCCTCCGTAACGGTTGTGCTCAGTCACTTCAGTCATGTCTGATTCTTTGTAACCCCATAGACTGTAACCTGCCAGGCTCCTCTGTCCATGGGATTTTCCAGGTAAGAATACTGGAGTGGGTTGCCATTTCTTTCTCTAAGGGATCTTCCCAACCCAGGGATGGAACCTGTGTCTCCTGCATTGCAGTAGGATTCTTCACCACTGAGGAAGAATCCTTCCCACCATGGAGGAAGCCTGCATAATGGTGGCCACCCTAATAAAAGTGCTAGGCTTTGTAGGTTATCTTTGTCTTTTTTCCCCCTTCTTTTAAAAAAATGATGGGCTTGCACAGCTGGAAGCTTTGATTTTTATTTTTCAGTTCTGTGATCCTAACACAAGTCCTCTGTTGCTCTTCAGCCTCACTCCAGAGAGAGATGATGCTATGAAAGTTGTAAATGCTCTGAGTGACTGAGTCCTGCCAGAAGCTTCCCTGGGAGGGCAGTAGAGCAGCCTTTCCAATGCTTTTATGAAACATGAGTCATACCGAGATGCACCAGGCAGGAGGGAGGGCCCATGAATAAACCAGTATCTGGAAAGCTGCAGGGTCTTCTCTGCAGAATGTGGGAAGCCTCCCCAAGTCAAGGATTTCTGGTGCCCTGCACTGGTTAAAAAAACCCCTTGACTGTTCAGTCCAGACCTTGCAAAGCTTCATTGATCATAATGCTTTTTAATATAAATGTGGTGCTGGAAAAGACTCTTGAGAGTCTCTTGGACTGCAAGGAGATCAGACAAGTTGATCCTAAAGAAAAAAAGCCCTGCATATTCATTGGAAGGACTGGTGCTGAAGCTAAGGCTCCAGTACTTTGGCCACCTGATGCAATATGCTGACTCATTGGAAAAGATCCTGATTCTGGGAAAGTTAGAAGGCAAAAGGACAAAGGGGTGGCAGAGGATGAGATGTTTAGCATCACCGACTCAATGGAGATGAATTTGAGCAAACTCTGGGAGATAGTGAAGAAGAGAGGAGCTTGGTGTGTTGTAGTCCGTGAGGTTGCAAAGAGTTGGACATGACGTAACAACTGAACAACAACTCCCATGAAGGTACAAAAAAGGAAATTGGATTATGAGCCCAAGAAAGTGAGCAAACAGTTCCAATGATGTATTCTTCATTTGCAGGTACTTATTGGCCAATAATGTGCAATCTTTGGTCCTCTAATTGCAAGTTAATTGCAAGTAAATATAAAATCTCAATACTATTAGAGACAGGCCTTTTTAAACTAGAGAAAGATAGGCTTTGGAATGGAAAAAGAAGAACCTTTTGAATGTTTTGTTGAGTAATTGGTGACTTTTTCTAATAGGAAAAAAAACGTTTATAATTAGGAAGACATCATATGCTTAATTTTCACAATCTCATTTTTTTTAACCTTTCTAATCCTCCTGGCATCTTTCTTTCATTATTTATTTGGTTGTTAAGATTTTGCTCACAGATTCAGAGTATGAGGTTAATTGTCACCCTCCCTCCGATTAAAGCATCAGGAACTAAAAATTAGTAATGCTCATAGGATTGAATGCATTTTACCCTGGGACACCCATAAACAATTTCAGAAACAAAAACTTTTCCTTCCATTTTTGATATAAATGCTTTAGACAATGTGTTGTCTTTTAGTGATATTTTTGATAGACTGCAGAAAATACAAAGTTAACCAGATCTTGGTTGGATAAAACACTCTGTCATACATTTTTTTTTCTACTAGCTGTAAAGAAGCACATACAAATTTAATGAATAGAAGTTGGAATCATATTGCTTCTTAGTTTGGTCTTTTATTCTCTCCCTTAGGCTCAGTTTTAAATGAGTAGACACACATACGGGGAATTTTTTTTTCTTCCTTAGAAAATGTCTAGGTCACTAATGTCATCATTTTGTGTCTGAAGTACTACTGTGCTTGAATATGCCTCCAGTAAGTCATCATCAAAGCACTGGCCCCAGTTTTGCAGTGACTGAGTCTTTGGTGGAGCAATGTGCTAGAATGTCACATTATGTTTGCTTTCTGTGTTATATGCCTGGCCTCAGCATAAGTCAGGTCTTTATTAGTTCAGGAGAGAGATGAATGAGGTCTTAGCTAGCATGCGTTGATAATTGCTCTGAACTTAGGACTGCATTTAACAAGTTCTTTAAATCTTTTGCCCAAATTTAGGGGGTGTGTTGATCTTCACACTCTACCAGAATATATTATCACTCAGTTGGTAAAGAATCTGCCTGCAATGCTGGAGACCCTGGTTCGATTCCTGGGCTGGGAAGATCCACTGGAGAAGGAGAAAGGCTACCCACTCCAGTATTCTGGCCTGCAGAATTCCATGGACTGTATAGTCCATGGGGTCGCAAAGAGTTGAACACGACCAAGTGACTTGCACTTTCATTTTTTCACTTTCAGAATAAGGATTTTTTCCCATGAAAGTAGTGTTAGTCACTCAGTTGTGTCTGATTCTTTGCGACCCCATGGACTGTAGCCCACTAAACTCCTCTGTCCTTCGGTTTCTCCAGGCAAGGATACTGGAGTGAGTAGCCATTCCCTTCTCCAGGGAATCTTTCCCACCCAGGATCTAACCTGGGTCTCCTGCATTGCAGGGGGAAATTTTACCATCTGAACCACCATGGAAATTCATAAAAGTTACTAAATTGTGCCATCAAAAAATATGATATCAAGGATATTTTCAAAAATCTATCCTGTTTTAAATACTAATTAGTTTCAGAAAAATTGATTTTGCTTTGTACACAAACTCTAGAGAGCCTTATTCATTAAACAGATTGGTTCTTTCTCTGCAGGCTACACTAAGTTTCTGGGATAAAAATATATAATGCCCTAGAAAATGTATCTAAGATTATTTTAATATAAATTGTGTGTATGACTAATTTGCCAGGCAGACTATGTATACCAGTATTTCTGATCTGGAAATATGCCAACATTTAAATTTTTCAAAGGAAAGTGTTTATAAAGTTTCAGTTAAATACTATGCAATACACCAGTCTTCTAAGACTACTTGCATAAGTACTAAAGAAGCTTCTTCGCTTTGTTCAGAAAAATATTGTAAATCAAGTGACCTTTCTTTCCTTCTAATCTTAATTAATGTTCCTTATATCAAACACTCATTTTAATTTTTTCCCTTATGCTAATGTATTGCAAGTATCTTTGTGCTACATGAACTCAAGCTAATATGAAATGAGTTAATTAGTAAATCAAATTCATTAGATAAATGAAAGACATTAGATAAATATATAATTTATGTCAGGTATTGGTTGAAATGTGAACAGATAAAAAATGCTGAGTTCATTGAAATTTTTAATGTTATGGTGTTTTTACTTCATTTTAAGGAAAAAAATTAATTTTAACAACAACCTTATGAGGTAGTATTTATTCTAATTGACTGCTTTACAATGAGGAGATGGTCAGAGTCTAATGAATTAGAACATAATTTATAATGTAAGTGATTTCATTTTTGGTTTTAAAAGAAAAGAAACCTCCAGTATCTTGATATCTATCACTGATTAAGTATTTTTGGTTAAAGTTTCTAAACAAGTACAGGAACATGCATGTCCACAGCAGCACAGTTCACACTCGCCAAAAGGTGGAAACAACCCAGATGTACGTCAGTGGATGAAAGGCTAAACCAATGGTGATATATTCATTCAGTGGAATATTCTTTGGCTGTACAAAAGAGTGGAGTACTGATACATACTAAAATGTGGATCAGCCTTGAAAACAGTATGCTAAGTGAAAGAAGACAGACACAAAAGGTCACATGTTATGTGATTCCAATTATATGAACTATGCAGAGTAAAAAGTAGATCCATAGAGACAGAAGGAAGATTGGTGGAGTTGCCGAAGGTTGTGGGGAGGGGAAATGGGTAATAATCTCTTAATGGGCATGTGATTTCCTTTGGGGTGATGAAAGTATTTTGAAACTAGACAGATGTACTGGATACAAAGCATGTGAATGCACTAAATGTTATTGAATTTTCCACTTTAAAATGCTTAATTTCACGTTATCTGAATTTCCTCTCAAATTATTTTAGAAAACAATGGGTGTGGCAGTATTCCAATAAAATTTTACTTGCAAGCAATTTGTTTTTAAAATAGAGCACTGTGCACTGGATAAGTTAATAATGCAGCATAGAGTCCGTAGTCACAAAGAGTCAAACATGACTGAAGGAACTTAGTATGCAGCACACACGGGGATTATTTAAGGTTATTTGGATTATAATAATTTAAAATTTCTTAAACAAAGTCCCTCTCTAACCCTAACCTTAACATTTTGAATGATTGAAATATTTGGCTTAGTGAATTCTAGCAAGTTACCTTTTACAGACTTTTTTGGTCAGAATTGAATTTGTTGACTTTAAAGCCTTTGAGAAGTCTCCCAGTTGGAGGTTCACAGTGTATATTCCTATATGTTTGCTTGCTATTGTGCATTTAATCCTGGTTGGTATTGAGCCAACTTCTTTGCATGAATTATCTAATTTATTCCTGAAAGCAGCTTTATGAAGTATACTATTTTACCTAGTTAATAGCTGAGGAAGCCAAGGTTAATATTCGATTGATCTGCACTGATCCCAAAGCTTGTTCTATAACCATTAAACTAGCTTTTCTCTAATCCAGTGCATCCCATAAAGATGAATTAGTCTCAATAGAGTCAGTGTCGCTACTCTAGCACTGAAAGAAACAAAGTGGAAAATAAGATGTTTCTTCATGGGGGCAAAGTATTTGTTACTGAGTTTTCTGAAGGAGCCATACTGAAGTTAATTCAGTGGTGTGTTTTGTTGGAATATGTTAAAGACATTATATTGTACTTAAAACATTAAATATACAAGGGAGTTGGACAAAAATGGTAGAACATAGTACCTGACAAAGGAGGCAAGAATATACAATGGATTAAAGACAATCTCTTTAACAAGTGGTGCTGGGGAATCTGGTCAACCACTTGTAAAAGAATGAAACTAGAACACTTTCTAACACCATACACAAAAATAAA
>NW_011494797.1:2129931-2150413 GCF_000754665.1 Bison bison bison | reverse complement strand
TAGAACACTTTCTAACACCATACACAAAAATAAACTCAAAATGGATTAAAGATCTCAACGTAAGACCAGAAACTATAAAACTCCTAGAGGAGAACATAGGCAAAACACTCTCTGACATACATCACAGCAGGATCCTCTATGACCCACCTCCCAGAATATTGGAAATAAAAGCAAAAATAAACAAATGGGACCTAATTAACCTTAAAAGCTTCTGCACATCAAAGGAAACTATTAGCAAGGTGAAAAGACAGCCTTCAGAATGGGAGAAAATAATAGCAAATGAAGCAACTGACAAACAACTAATCTCAAAAATATACAAGCAACTCCTACAGCTCAACTCCAGAAAAATAAATGACCCAATCAAAAAATGGGCCAAAGAACTAAATAGACATTTCTCCAAAGAAGACATACAGATGGCTAACAAACACATGAAAAGATGCTCAACATCACTCATTATCAGAGAAATGCAAATCAAAACCACTATGAGGTACCATTTCACACCAGTCAGAATGGCTGCCATCCAAAAGTCTACAAGTAATAAATGCTGGAGAGGGTGTGGAGAAAAGGGAACCCTCTTACACTGTTGGTGGGAATGCAAACTAGTACAGCCACTATGGAGAACAGTGTGGAGATTCCTTAAACAACTGGGAATAGAACTGCCTTATGATCCAGCAATCCCACTGCTGGGCATACACACTGAGGAAACCAGAAGGGAAAGAGACACGTGTACCCCAATGTTCATCACAGCACTGTTTATAATAGCCAGGACATGGAAGCAACCTAGATGCCCATCAGCAGATGAATGGATAAGAAAGTGGTGGTACATATACACAATGGAGTATTACTCAGCCATTAAAAAGAATACATTTGAATCAGTTCTAATGAGGTGGATGAAACTGGAGCCTATTATACAGAGTGAAGTAATCCAGAAGGAAAAACACCAATACAGTATAATAACGCATATATATGGAATTTAGAAAGATGGTAACAATAACCCGGTGTATGAGACAGCAAAAGAGACACTGATGTATAGAACAGTCTTATGGACTCTGAGGGAGAGGGTGGGAAGATTTGGGAGAATGACATTGAAACACGTAAAATATCATGTAAGAAACGAGAAAAAAATAAATAAATAAATAAAAAAAACTAAAAAAAAAGAAAATTTACCTGCTTACACTGTATTCAAAAGTATGTTCTTTTATTCAATACATATTTACAGAGTCCTAATACACTGAATGGGCTTCCCAGTTGCCACTAGTGGTAAAGAACCTGCCTGCCAACACAGGAGACTAAGAGATGAGGGTTCGATCCCTAGGTTGGGAAGATGCCCTGGAAGAGGACATGGCAACCAACTCCAGTATTTTTGCCTGGACAGAGGAGCCTGGCAGACTACAGTCCATGGGGTCACAAAGAGTCATCATGGGGTCACAAAGAGTCAGACACAGCTGAGCGACTAAGCAGAGCAGTACATGATAAATAAATATTTAATACATTATTAGGTGGGCTTCCCTGGTGGCTCAGAGGAAGTGTCTGCCTCTGAGGAGGCAGGAGACCTCTCTCTGCAGGAGACCTGGGTTCAATCCCTGGGTTGGGAAGATTCCCTGGAGAAGGAAATGGCAACCCACTCCAGTATTCTTGCCTGGAAAATCCCATGGACGGAGGAGCCTGGTGGGCTACGGTCTATGGGGTTGCAAAGAGTCGGACAAGGCTGAGCGACTTCACTTTCACTTTCACAGTATTATGTAGTGATGAGAAAACTATAACAAGGTAAGATCTGGAGAATGTATGTATATGTTACGTATCTGTGCTGCTTGCCGAGCTTTAGACAGTATGCTCAGAGTAGAGCTTGTTGAGAGGAGACTGGCCAGAGGCATGAACAAAGTGACCAAAGAATTCATGGAGATGTCTGGAGAAAGCACATTTCTGACAGCGGGAATGTCACATTCAAATGGCCTGAGGTAGGAGCGTGCTTGGCATTTTTAACAGACTGACATTTGAATGGCATTTTTTCTGCGCTGGAGTGAGGGAAGGAGGAATGGAAAGATGTATCTTTCAAGAGCTAAGCAGGTGCCAGATTTTACAAAACCCGCAGGCCTGATAGGACCTTACGATTTTATTCTGAGTGATATAGCAAGCTTTCAGAGTGTTTGAGCAGGAGAGCATCTTAATCAGATTTACATCATAAATGTGATTGCTCTGATTGTTGCATGGAGAGGCAGAGATGGAATAAATAAAACAATTAAGAGGATCTTGCAGTTGTCTCCAGCAGCATCAACATTACTTGGGACCTCGCTAGAAATGAAGATTCTCAGGTACCACCCTACCCCTACTGCAGTGCATCCCCCGGTGAATCTCAAACTTTCAAGCTGGAGAAGAACTGATTTAGACAAGAAATGAGGCTGGCTTGAGTAAGGTTGTCCAGGCAGAGGTGTTATCCAGAGGTAGGATACTGGGTATATTTTAAAATTGTGATTTGCTGATGTATTATATGCGGTTGTGAGATAAGAGAAGGGTGAACTGTGTGTCTTTTTTTTTTTCCCCCCACCTGGCCACCCCTGAACTGTGTGTCTTGTATTGCAAAAAAGAAAACAGAGTGTCAGAGATTTCTTGGAGGGGTTGGAAATCAAGCATCTAGGCAGAGGTGCCTTTAGATATACACTGAAGAGGTTGGACAAGTGCACCTGGAGACTAGAGATTGGGGCTGGAAATTGGGAATCTATCAGTATAGAGATGGTGTATAAATACATCAGACTAGAAAAGATCTGGAGAAGGAAATGGCAATCCACTCCAGTATTCTTGCCTGGAGAATCCCAGGGACGGAGGAGCCTGATGGGCTGCCGTCTATGGGGTCGCACAGAGTCGGACACGACTGAAGCGACTTAGCAGAAGTAGCAGCAGCAGAAAAGATCACCCAGAGAATGAGTAGCTGGAGAAGAGGACGCCCAAGAGCTGAGGTCTGAAACAGTCCTACACTGGGCTCAGGAAGAAGAGAAACATCCAAAACCCAACATTTAACAGTGGATCCCGGGTAAAGCTATAGGATGATAATCAGGAACATTTGGCGTCTCGGTCCTCCTAGCATCAGATAAAGACACCATCAGAAACTTATGAACTGCTCATGAAATCATTGGTTTACTCATTTATTTCCCCCATTACACTCTAAGCCCTTCAAAACGGTGTCAGAATAATGTTGAGCATTGGAAAGGTGTTAAAAATAAGCCACTGGATAAATGAAGAAGGATCGCCTGTTTTATGTTAGTACATTACTTGGCATTTTTAGGACTCCCAGATTTATGTGATTCCGAATCTCGTCAGGCTCTGGGTCATCTGGTGTTTTGCACATGATTACTCACCTAAATGCTCTTGGTAACTTGGGTGGAAACCTTTGCCATTATGTTTAATGTCCCCTGCCAGTTTCAGTGCTTTAGCATTCCCCCTTTGCTGTTTGGATGTAAATATTCACAATCCTCCCTTTTCTTGCAGCACTTTCTTATCTGTCTCTGACAAAACTCACATACATTTTTACAAAGAAGGGATATTTTATCCCCTAATAGCTTTTAGTCACAAAGGTATGTTTCTTGATAGATAATCTGAAGAGCAAAAAGTGGAACTCTTGATGTTTTGCAAACAACTGATTTGGGAAATCACATTTACTATATTGTGATCTATTTTTCTAAGAACCAGACAAGAACTTAGAAGCAAGACTTAGTCAAACTGTAGGCTTTTATTTGAAGCATATTTGCTTTGATCATTAGAAGATCAACCTGGAGAAGGGAAAGGCTACCCACTCCAGTATTCTGGCCGGGAGAGTTCCATGGACTATATAGACCATGGGGTTGTAAATAGTTGGACACTACTGTGCGACTTTCACTTCACTTTCACTTCCTTCCCAGAGGTTTAGGCTAAAGGTCCCAGGTCTGACACATTTGGTTGCAGGGATCATGGAATGGCAGGGTGGGAGGGGGCTGTGATTAAGAATATAGGATGATATAGGGGTTCATCACTGAGTAGTCAAAAGAACTGGAACTCTTAGGTTTTGTTTGTCAGTATCAGCTTAATATCATGTAAAAGGCAAGTCACAATCAAGTGCTCTTGTTGGTGGGATTTAAAACAGAAGAACATACTCCAGCATGTACTCTATATTAAATGGCCAAGCTTGATTTAGAATAAAGAGTTTAAATATATTTGCTTTTATATCACTCACACTGGTTCTGGCTCCCTAAATGCGTGCTTAATCGCTTCAGTCGTGTCTGACTCTTTGTGACTCTGTGAACTGTAGCCTGCCAGGCTTCTCTGTTCATGGGATTCTCCAGGCAAGAATACTGGAGTGGGTTACTCTGCCCTCCTCCAGGAGATCTTCCGGACCCAGGGATCGAATCCATGTCTCCTGCATCTCCTGCATCGGCAGGCAGGTTCTTTACTACTAGTGCCACCTAGGAAGCCTCGATGGGAAGAAGGCTGCACTGACATTTCTGTATCTGGTTGTTTGTGTGTGGAAATTGGGTGAAGAGTAAGAGGACCTGAGAGGGGAACCTTAAGAGGCAAGTGGGAACTTTCAGGAAAGAGAGGAACCCAAGAGCAACCTAATCCCTCTCAGTTCAGTTTAGTTCAGTCGCTCAGTCATGTCCGACTCTTTGCGACCCCATGAACCACAGCACGCCAGGCCTCCCTGTCCATCACCAAGTCTTGGAGTCCACCCAAACCCGTGTCCATTGAGTCGGTGATGCCATCCAGCCATCTCATCCTCTGTCGTCCCCTGCTCCTCCTGCCCCCAATCCCTCCCAGCATCAGAGTCTTTTCCAATAAGTCAACTCTTCGCATCAGGTGGCCAAAGTATTGGAGTTTCAGCTTCAACATCAGTCCTTCCAATGAACCCCCAGGACTGAACTCCCTTAGGATGGACTGGTTGGACCTCCTTGCAGTCCAAGGGACTCTCCAGAGTCTTCTCCAACCTCTGGTTTTTATCAATTAAAACATTAAAAATACCAGTTATATTCAACAAATTCAAAGAAACAATCATTGGTCACACAGTTGTTCACACAGTTGTGGATGACATAGGAGCTATAAAGAGCTGTTCATCATAAGCCCTGATCTCAGGCTGATTACAGGAAGTAGAAGTGATTGGTTGTCTTCCAAAAATAAGCAACTGGTATTTATATCTTGATAAATATTAACCTTCTTCTTCCATTTTTTCTTTTCCCTTTCTTTTCTCCTTTGCAGTTTGAGTTGACATACACACTTATTGTTCTCAGGATAAAAGCATTTCCAGGGGATATCCAGCCATTTTCAGCAGAATGGTGTGACTGTTACTTAGAAAGGAATGAGGGGGGTGGCACATACTAAGGCAATAGAGCAAAACCATACAAGACACGAGGTGAAATATGATGTGCCGTAAGCAGAGTGATAGACTCAAGGAAGGGTGGCCATGTTGATCTGGGCAAATCAGGGAGAGGCAGTCTTTGGATTAGCCTCAAAGGATAAACAGGGTGAGCATGTGGGAGGCTGGGTCAGATGAGCAGTGAACTGACAACGGGAGTTATGGTACCTGGGCTGTGAGTAGGAGACAAGGGTGTCACTGGAAGTCAGTTTAAGGTGGAGTTTTTCTTCACTCTAGGGACTGGCTTGTTAGAAAGTCTTTGAGCAGAGAAGTGATGTAATTAGAACTATAGTCTTAAGAAGATAAATGGGGAAGAATTTACAGAATGGAGTCTGGTATGAAAGTTCGAAACAGAGAGATAGTGGTATTGGTCCAGTCTGGAAGTGGTGAGGTCCTAAGTGGTAGGGGGCTGATGGAGGTTATTGAGTGGGATGAAAATAGAAAGGACATGGCAGGGATGGATATATAAAATATTGGGAAGAAGAGTATTGGGATGTGAAAAATAGGACTGAATAGTGATTGGAGTACAGGTCAACCCAAAGGAAGGATTCTGGGGCAGGGAACTGAGAAAATGAGGGTGTCTTACGTAGAAGTAAGGATGCCATGAGCAAGAGCTGGTGTGAAGAGGAGGGAGGTGAATTTCATTCTGCACGTGTTCCTGAAGCAGTTACAGGTGGACATGCCCTACAGCCAGCTGCAAAGATAGGCCTGGACTTGGGAGAAGTGCAGAGAGGGATTTGGTCCTTATTTGTTGCAAGGTAATAAATGAAACTGGATGATATAGTAGCATCCTTTTAGGTAAACTTATATAATTAATCTTCCAGCTCATTAAAAGACAGCTCAGATTTTAGCTAAGTAATATATGGAAATACAATACATTTCCTTTTGTCTCCAGTAGAGCAAGGATTCAAGATAATTTCCTTGAATGAGGTTTGTTGCAAGAACTCTGTTGAAAACAGCTTTGTGACTCTAAAGGCAGACTCTTCTGTAAGTGTGAACCATGATCCAGTGAAGAAGGCATTTCCCTTTCAGGCATGACACGTGTTTGATTTCCAAGGGCAAGGCTTTCTCATTTGATTGCCAGCCTCCCTAATTAGGAGGCCTTGAAGATCATTGCCTCAAGGTTGTTCAAGCTGAAAAAGCATTCACAAGCACAAACATATTTTATGTCCAGTCAAAGTCGCTCTAGTTGACTGAACGCCGTTAACGTTATCATAGAGACTTACTGGGAGCTCCAGGCAAACACTGCCAGCAGCATTGGTATTCAGGACAAAGACAGCCATCAGTGTAAATTCTTGTCTACTATGCAAGGTGTATCTTTTGATCTTTTCAGAAAGAGCTAGAAAATTGGATGGTATTTGCAGGAGCCTTTCAGCTGAGAAATGTCAATAATGTAATCGTGTTGAGACCAGTACATGGAATTGACTTGTTGGGAGATGGATACAGGTGCAAGGATGATATGTGTATCTGCTTATTATATAGAACTGAGTTTGGGTGGGAGATCCAGGGTCACCAGCCTTCAGCAGGAAGCACCATTAGGAGAATGTGATGAATCCTCTAAGCAGATTTCTGATTTTAGAAAACAGAAAGAAATAAGAAAGTAAATTTCTCCCTCCTATTTGCATGTGTAGCCTATAACCCTGTTTCTTCCATTTGGAGGATTATGTGGTGGCTAGAAAACTCTCTTTCCCTCAGAGTGAATCACCTTGACTGTGTACTGAATTTCTGCAAGTGGAACGAGTGGGGATTTTACGTTGCTCTTTGGTGGTTTATGGATGCTGCGGGCTGTGTCTGCCTACACTGAAAGCTGTATGCAAAATAGACAGCGTCCGTAAATAAAACTGTTCAGTTTTGTAATTGCATCAATGTACTTTTTATTTTACTTCTCCCTCCTCTCTATTAAGCCCTTTGGAATGATAATGAAATGTGTTTCTCGTTACCCACTATTGAATTATCTGTGAATGGAAAGGAGATAAAAAATAATCCAGAGAATCCTAACAACATCAGTTTGTTTCATGCTTGACTCTGTCTCTCTCGACAGATAATGGTTTTGGCACCACAGTATTCTTTGGACAAAATGAGTATTTTATCTTAAAAATGTAAGGAGTTCTATAATTGAACACCACAGTTATTTGAGTCACACTAGAATTTGAACTTACATATGTTAATGTAATCTGACAATCTCTGAGATTTTACTCACATATATCTTGGAAGATCTAGGAGCTGACTAGTTGGAAGCGACCTGTGAGTGGCTTTTTCATGGGACACTGGGCACCAGTAAACCTTCTCCTTCCTAGAAAGACGTCCATGATTATAAGCCTCATGGCAATCGTGAACATTTTTTGTGATAACAATGTACCTGAGACTGCTGTCAGTGCTTCTTTGCATTCTCTCATATGGCCTATGAGACAGTCAATATTATCATCCTTTTTTTTTTTATGCCTGAGAAAAGTGAGACAGAGAGAAGTTCAGAAGATCCCACAGAGTTTAAGTAGTGGCAGCTTGGCTCCAGAGCCTGCACAGAACTCACCTCAAAGCAATTAATAATTATTTGAGCCACTAATTTTGTCATGTAGGAATATGCAGTCATCATCCAGTACACATTTCTGGAGGTCCTAACACTAATTGATCTGTGTTTTTTCTCAAAAGAGAGAACATTTTAGAAGGTGGATACCTTCTGTTGTTTCTATGACTTCTGGGAAAATAAATTTAACTGTTTATTCATTTTATATCATATGGCTTCAGCAAGTGTGAAGACTTCCTAAGAGCAGAGATTTTGATTTTTCTGGTTGTTTCTACCTGTGGTTTTCAGTGCATTACCTAGTAACAAATGCTGAATCAGTCCCAACGTTTTAATTGTGAAAATTCAGTTTGTTGATTGTAAGACTGTGGATAAAGTAAAGTTAGATATATGTCTTTGTATGTATGTGTACATGGACATATGGATGTGCATTTATAATAAATATATATTTGAAAAAATACTTGAGTGTACAAGCTGCAGTAATAGGTTACATATGAAAATTGTATCACTCTGCCTGGAGTTTAAATATCATTAAGTATATTTTGAAGTGCTTTTAAAATATGGAGCACATTCTGACGCATTGGAGACATGAATTCAAAAGTTGATTGCTAATGTGAATAAACAGTTTATGATAATGCCATGGGCCTGAGAAGAGGTTATCTGGTTTACCTGGAGGAAGGTAGGGTGAGCCAAGAACTCGACACCCAGAGAGCCCGTGGGTCTCTCTACTGTATTTCATTGTGTTCAATGCAGAATAGATGCTGGATATTTTGAACACCTGATTTCTTGATGTCTGTGTTTTACTGTCTTGAGTAAATGGTAGGTAATTGGGCAAGAAAAACATTTTAAAACTTTAAACATGTTGTTGGAAGAGAAACCATCAAAATGCAAGCTGTTCTCCTTTCCTGGCTCCTGGATTAAACGTAGACATTTTAAACTACTTACCCCAACTTGCTGGGAGAAAAGAAAATTTTTCAAGAAGAAATTTAGAATCACTATTATACAGAAAATCTTTTTCTCCTTGAGAGAGTCTGAGAAGGAACATCATTCCAGAAGCTACTGTTTACGGTTTAAAAACATCAGAACGGGATAAAGAGTGTCTCCTACTGAGAAGAAAGTGGAGACCAGGTGGATTACTGAAACCCCAGAGTGAAAACCACTTAGAGAATCAGTTTAGTCAAGCCTAAGGGTGTGGTGGGAATTTGGAGACTGGATGGGAACATAGACCCTCTACTCCATGGCAGTCCTAAAAGGAATCAGTCTTTAATATTCATCGGAAGGACTGATGCTCAAGCTCCAATACTTTGGCCACCTGATGCAAAGAACTGACTCTTTGGGAAAGACTGATGCTGGGAAAGATTGAAGGCAAGAGAAGAAGGGGATGACAGAGGATGAGATGGTTGGATGGCATCACTGACTCAATGAACATGAGTTTGAGTAAGCTCTGGGAGTTGGTGATGGACAGGGAGGCCTGGCATGCTGCAGTCCATGGGGTCGCAAAGGGTCATACACGACTGAGTGACTGAACTGAACTGAAATGATTCCATGTAACCATAGTGGTGGGCAAAAAAAAACAAAAACAAAAACGGGAGTCAGGGGTGCAATACAGGACATGGCTCTTAGGGATCTATAGCCTGAGAGTGGATTTGTGAGTGCGTGACAAAAGCACATCCCGCTCAGAGCAGACATACAGAGCACCACAGAATGAGAGGATAGTTCATCATAGCCCCAGTGTCAGTGCTTTCGAGGCTAGGAGTGCGTATAAAATAATGTAATGGATTTATGAGATATGAGACTATTGTTGTATGTATGTGTATCTGAATAAAAATGGAACCCCTGCACATTAGATATGCAGGAAAATAGAATCTTTTGTTTTCTGTAGTTGATATTAATCTCCTCTTGCCCTCCTTGGTAGAGATGGTGGAAGTGGGATGGAAGTTTTTTGAATTGGTGTATTCACATTGTATAAATCTCTTCCAAAATACCTTTTTTTATTTCCAAGCCCTTTCTACCAGATACTTATCCAGTAAGTTCATAGTTTTACATCCTGTAGGAGTTTCTCCTCTGTCTCTTCCCTTCCACACACAGGGGAAGACCTAGGGATCTCTGTGGGAGTGGATGTGGAGGTCCTTTGATTATGTCTTGCCCAAGGTGGAGTTAGTGCTCTGGTGCTGGGTTGTGAATGCTGCATCTACTGTGGACAGTTTGATCTAATTGTATCCTCTGAGATCTTGCTTGTGTTTTTCTTAAAATCTGCAAATTGGGTCCCTGTCTTGCTGACCACCTCTGACGTGGTCACACAGATTCCCTCTGAAATCTGGCTGTGATCTATATTTGTTCATCAACTCGGGTGTACCATCCTTTAACCCTAGGCTTCAATGCCCTTGGTTTCCACCAGCATTCAGACCTCAGACCTCATGGGTCCTCTCTTTCTGCTTGCTTGAACTTCTGAAACTTTCCTGTCATGCATGGACCAGAGGACCCAGGAGGAGTTTTCCTCCTAGAGTTCTAAACATGGAAAATGTTCAAAAGTACATGGCTTCTGTCTGTTCCCATCCCATTTCCAAGGTATTAGGCCAAAGTGAAGAAGATTCTAGCAGCCTGATTCTCCTACCTTTTTCTCTAATTCTTTCCCACAATCTCCTGTTACAAAAAGCATTTCCTGCTGTGAAGACTTGGCCTCTGACATAGAAACTTCATCCAAGGAAATACACATCATATCATTGATATTCATGAGCTCCAGATCAGACTTGGGTTGTGGGACAGCAGGAGATTAAATAAAATTTTTTTCTTTTTTTAACTTTTTTTGGAATATTTTCCAAACCTTCTACCATGAACAGGTGCTGCATATATTAAGAAAATAAAAAATAGTATTTAAAAGTTCCATAGAACATAACTGAAAAAAAAAATCATTTTTCTGCTTATAGAAGTACCCCTTCTTCTACTGTGAAATGTAAGGCCGTGCAAATGCTGATAGACTGAGATGGATGAAACATACAGGATCAGCAGTACTGGTTGAGCAGAAAACTTTGGACATTGAAAATCTGACTTCAGTAAGTGTCCAAGAATCTAGGTCACTGTTCTTTCAGAGATGTTGCCCATCGAAGCAGACAGTCTCCACTGGTAGAATTCTAAGAGAAGACAAAGATCACTCACTTGGAGGAGTGTCTCTGAATGTTGTGTCTACTCTCCATTGTTTTTCTTCCACCTAGAGAATCACTGTTGTTGTTCAGTTGCTCATTTGTGTCCCACTCTTTGTGACCCCATGGACTGCAGCACTCCAGGCTTCCCCGTCCTTCACCATCTCCTGGAGTTTGCTCAAACTCATGTCCATTGAGTCAGTGATGCCATCCAACCACCTCATCCTCTGTCGTCCCCTTTTCCTGTCTTCAATCTTTCCTAGCATCAGAATCTTTTTCAGTGAGTTGACTCTGTGCATCAGGTGGCCAAGGTATTGGAGCTTCAGCATCAGTCCTTCCAGTGAATATTCAGGGAGAATCATTCCATGTCTCAATAAGTGATGGATTAGTAGTGATAGAAGAGCCTTGTTTTTGTTAGAAATAAGGTGACTTTCACAACGTCTGTTTGGGGGATGCAGTCGGGGGTGGTATTTGTGGGGATTAGTTAAGTCTGTAATATCTCTGCTAATTCCCTTCCACAAACCACTTTGAATAAATAATCAAAGAGAACCTCATGGGCTTGTTATGTCAATTTACTGAATGCCTCCAGCTCTTCTGTACTGCAGGTTACCTCTGCTTAGCTCTTCTGAGAGAGAAATTCTGGAGTTGCCAGTGTATGCCAGTAGTATGTTTTGGTTCTTCTCAACCAACACTTTTTTTTTTTTAATTTTATTTAATTTTTAAACTTTACATGCTTTTAAGTTTTTAAATGTTGGATCCGGTATACTATCTGCTTTGATATTTGTTCCATGAAAGATGTATTACCTGTGGCTGGGTCTCTTTAATCAGCAAGAGCTATACACCCAACAACGGGGAGAACAGAAGGATGGAAGGAAGCATTTCTGACTGCATCAGGGCCAAATAATGTTATGAGAAAGGTGTTAAATGTGTTATATATTGTTGGAATGGTTTTACAAAAAAACACTGTATGATGGAGTTCAGCTGTGAATACTGTTAGGTACTTAATAAATTCCAAGGAAATAGGGGTAGAATTGGATTGACTAAACTGATAGGTAATAGGAATCTGGAAGTGACTTTATCAATGTGTAGCCACTCCCTTCTCCAGGGTATCTTCCTGGCCCAGGGATTGAACCCAGGTCTCCTGCATTGTAGGCAGATTCTTTACCCGCTGAACCACTAGGGAAGCCCTACTTTATCAATAGGGTGTGAAGTTTGCAGTCTTATGTAGAAGGGATTTTTCTAATATTCTAACTTACTTTACTAATCTTCAGGAAGCAACCGTGGTACATTTTGTCTTAAATAAATATTTCTCAAGGGAGTACTCAAGTGGCTATTAAAATTTTAAGCGCCCTGCATCTTTTTAAATAAATGCTTTTACTTAGCAAGTACAAATGAAAGTCTCCAAGATTCCCTCGCCCCACTGTCTTCTGCCTAACAGAACAAGTATTCATTTTTAGGTGAAAAGAGAGGTCAGGATAGTTAGAAGTCTAAGTAATACTGATGAATGGCTATTTCCTAAATGGCTGCAAAATTTATTAGCATCTCTACTGAGACATTTCACAAGTACTAAATGATATCAGTGGGTTTTGTGCCTTAGTAAATATCACTAATAAAGTTGCCAAAGAGATAACTCTTGTTGAATGAAGAAAAAATAATTTTTGTCTTAATCACCATGTGCAGAAATTAGAATGGAAAGATCAAGTTCATGGAAAATTTATGTCATATAGCTAGAGTAGTGAGAAAAAAAACTCACTACTTCCTGTGATGCATGGTAAGTCAGTAATTTTTTTTAAAACACTGAAGCAATCTTAATGTTTCCACATTTCATGAAGGAAATACTGTATTAATAAAACTGCTATTCAGGGTTAATTAATGGTGCTGCACATTGCTGTGATATGACATTTAGTAATGTTTTTCCCCCTTTTTTATTCCATTAGCCAGTGATAAGATAGTAAACACTACAAATTAAGTGAATCTTGTTTGAAATAAAAGAAGTACATGTTTCTGAAATTTAAAACAACTTCCCGTATCTCACTTCTTATAGTGGGGTCAGGCACATACAGTGAGGTCAATGACAAGCTCATCTGTGGTTAACTCTCATTTCTGACCTTATTAATAAGCCCTAGACCAGCACATTTGACATCCTGCAGCACGTCTTCCTTCAGAGAAGGCAGTGGCACACCACTCCAGTACTCTTGCCTGGAAAATCCCATGGATGGAGGAGCCTGGTAGGCTGCAGTCCATGGGGTCGCAAAGAGTCAGACACGACTGAGTGATTTCACTTTTTACTTTCCTGCATTGGAGAAGGAAATGGCAACCCATTCCAGTGTTCTTGCCCGGAGAATCCAAGGGATGAAGGGGAGCCTGATGGGCTGCCGTCTATGGGGTCGCACAGAGTCGGACACGGCTGAAGTGACTTAGCAGCAGCAGCAGCATGTCTTCCTTAGGACTTCCTAGAGTCTCCTGAAATTCAGGCTTTCAAAGGTGAACTTGTCATTTCTCTTCCACTCTCTTTGATGTCCTTCCTTGATACTTATCAGGAAATAAATTCTTCAGATTGTCGAATCTCTCTTACTGGCAACAGAATTCCCCTGGGTCATTCCTTCCCATGACTGGTCATGTGTCAAGTTCTATTGATCTGGCTTTTCAGATCCTCTGTCTAATCCTCAATCCCTCATTTCCAAGCCCAGTATCATTACTTCAATGCTAGTAGTCAAGTATTTTGCCTTTTAAATTCAACAACAATACTTTACACACAAGTATGATGATACAGAGAACTGTTATGTTATAGTATGAATACCCTCATCTTAAAGAACATGTACACGTGTGTGTTTTAATGAAATGTAGACTCTAAATTTTAGAGAAACCCTTAACCTAATTATTTTATGAGAACAATTGTGGTTTCTACTTGGCAGTGAAGTACTGATCTCTGTTAATGAACAGATGACTATGGGTGGCATTGCTTCTGATTTCTTCACCTGGCAGATTCTAACAATTTTTTTTTTCTTGGAGAAAGTTGATATTATGTACATGTGATAATATAGAGACTGAAAGGCTCTTCTCCTGATTCACTTAGTTCCAGGAAAAAATATGATTCTGTATATAATAAAGACTTAGTATGCTGTGTAATTGGAGAAGGAAATGGCAAACCACTCCAGTGTTCTCGCCTTGAGAATCCCAGGGATGGGGGAGCCTGGTGGGCTGCCATCTATGGGGTTGCACAGAGTCAGACACGACTGAAGCGACATAGCAGCAGCAGCAGCAGCAGCAGCAGCATGCTGTGTAAAATATAGGTGGAACATATTATTTATACTTTATCTTCTATCTTCAAGATTTTAGTGTTGTGGCAGTATTTTACAAGCTCAGACTGGGGTTCTGAATCAGAGGACAAGGCAAAAAAACAATCCAAGTTGTGGAGTGAGCGATAACATTATATATCTCTTGTCAAATCGACAACCTGATTTGTCTGCAGCAAAACACAATCTGTGGTTGTGTGGATCCCCTTGTGATTATGCCTCCTTCGTGCCTCAGTTTTTCTTTGGATCACCATTGAGTTAACGCTTTGTAGTTACAGAATTCTGTAAATTCTATCCTACCTAGAAAACCTATCCTATTGTAGAAAACCCTACCAGGGTTTTATATCCTGGAATGCCCCCAACAAAAAACAGAGAAATACTTGAAAGCAAGTAGAAGTGCTAGACAGCACATTTGAACATGTTGTCATTTGGTGTTAGCAAAACAAAAAACAATCAACCAAAGCTGATGGAGCAGCATGTCATCAACAATGACATTTCCAAACCTGATGTTACAGATAGGGGTTTTATTAGTTAATTAAATGTGTGCAAATTACATGCACTGTTGCGGATAATGTAGAAGAGGGCATGCATGCTTCATTGAAGCTCAATTTCCTTTCTAGAAATTATCACTGAATTAAATCACTTAACTTTCTAAAATCAGCCACCTGTGTTTTTCCGGTCTTTTTATTCTATATTCCTGTGCATTTTTCACTAAAAAGTTTAGTTTGTTTACTGCTCAGTAAGTCTTATAATATTTTGGTGGGAAATGTTAGGGGAAAAAAAAATTCTGATTCAAACAGAGCAGAATGCCAGTGATCTGTAATCCATGTATTTGAGTGGGTTTGAGATATAGCAGGGACACTGAAAAATTTGAGCAAGAACTTATGTCATATTGATTTGTAAGCTAAATTTCATTCCCCAATTTTCTACCACTCCCATGACTTTTGCTCTGATTTATGGATTTCTTTTTACTAAAATCAAGTAAATCAAACATTTATTTAAACTCCTAGTCTGTTTTCTAATTTATACTGTTTGTACCTTTTCCAATTTCTAACTCCCTCACTTATTCATTCAGCAAATATTTACTGTCTCTAAGATACAGTGGACACTGTTCTTGATGCTGGGAATGTGCTGGTGATTACAAAAGAAACACTGTCCCAACCCTTGGGGAGCTTATTCATTATTTGTGCTTTTCAAACTTAAAATTTCATCATCACTAAAAAGCATTTCATTGCTTATTTGAGGTTGCAGTAGTGGAATCTTGTTTTAAAAAGAACTGTACATTCAGAATTTTACTGCAGAAGCTTGCCTTTTAAACTACTATCAGAAAGAAATTCAGCCCTTCTAAAGAACGGCATTAATTGTGCAACAGTTAACCTGATACTAGTGATTATATATCACAAAGAGAAACAAATACTATCCTCTGTTGATACCCCCTGTTTCACTCTTGATAATAACTTACATGTTCTCCCAGAAAATTTCCTTTTTTAATATTGCTAGAGCATTGTCTTTTCTATTCATCTTTCCAAGATTTTTCTAAAGTTCTAGTTGTTCTACCATTTGCTGAGAAGTAGTTGTTGAAGTCTTTTAACCGTGGTTGCTAAGTTGTGTATTTTGCCTTTCTGGTCTTGTTTTGTGGCTCTGTTGTTTGGTGTTAAGTTTGTTTATGTTTAAGATTGTTATGTCTTCTTGGTAGAGTGACCCTGCTATAATTATGTAATGTCTTTCTCTGTCTTTGGGAATTTTCTTTGCTCTGAAGTCTATTCTATGTAATGTAAAAATACATACTCCTGCTTTCATTTGGCAATATATGATGCAGGAAGTTCTGGCTCCCTATGTGGCCTCTACTGGCACTGTGGAGGGAAGGCTGATGGATAGTGGTGGTGTGCTTGTTCCTTTCTAGATCTACTCTGGCATCACCCACTGAAGAATGAAAGGAGTACCTTGTCACTAGTGGGTGAGGGTGAAGGACAGATTTGTCACGTATTCTCCACTGATAACACAGATTAGGCCCTAACATATCAGTAGTTACATTAAATGTAAATGGTCTAAATATACTAATTAAAAGACAGAGATTGGTAGAATGGGTTATAGAATATTTCCCAACTTTTATGCTGTCTGCAAGAAAGCATCTACAAATATAATGATACAGAAATGTTAAAGTAAAAGGATGGAAAAAGATATATCATGCAAACATTAAGAAGAAACATGAGTGTCTATATTAAGGAATAAATCCAACAGAAAAGAAAATAGCAAATTTAAATGTGAATGTATCAATCAATGGAACATTAAAAAAATTATATTGTGGTTCAAATTACATTTTACTTTTCTAAAGCAGGAATAGAAATGGTTTTGTCTTTATAGTCTATCATTTTTGTTGGAATGGTATTGATATCATGTAATGTTACTAATAAAATACTAATTGATTATAATCATATTTGGATGTTCTAGTCTGAGCAGAATTATAAACCCAAAAGTATGCTGATTTTTTTTCAGATTTTCTCTTATTTTAATGACATTTTAAGCAATACTTTAAACGTTTTTGCCACTTGAGAAAACTGTCAGTATTTTACAAGAAGGAATGAAAATACCAGAACTATGAAAAGAAATGTTAAAAAGCTTCAATCAGCCCTTTTGTTAATATTCCTAGCTTTAAAATTATCATCATTAAATCCATATCTATGAAGACAGTGTATTTCAAACAATCAGTATTCTCCATGGCCTGCTGTTCCCAAGCTAACTGACAAGTAATTATGCAGATTGTGTCATTATTGTATTTTTTTTTTTTAATGCCAATAGACATTCCCTCCAAAGCAGCAAGAAACTACTTTTAAAATTCACTTAAATGACACACATTATTCTGCCTTTCTCTGGCAGTCCTTTAATCATGCCCAGAGACCTATGGGTAGATGCCTTTAAATTGTGGAGGAGACAAGGTACAGTGTTGCATTCATTATTCTAGACAGTTGTCATCATACTGAAATGAAAACTCTTCTTAAAATTTTAATTACAGTTCCAGAATTGGTATGCTCTTTTGGTTTCTAGATAATATAAAGATTTTTAGACATGAATTTGAGTAAACTCTGGGAGTTGGTGATGGACAGGGAGGCCTGGTGTGCTGCAGTCCATGGGGTTGCAGAGTTGGACATGACTGAGCGACTGAACTGAACTGAACTGAACTCATATGGCAAACATAAACACCTCCAGATCAGAGTCCCCCTTGTATTTCTTGAGTAAAGCAGACTTATAAATACTTTCATAATTTGAAGTCATAATGCCTAATTAAAGACAATGATTAAAAATAGTTATATTGTTTCAGTAAGAGAAAAATAGTGCCAAGGTTTTCTGTTAAAATTATAGAAGATCAAACTCAGTAAAGGGATTGATTGTCCAATCATTAGAAACTTAAATGTAGTGAAGTTCTAGGGTTTCTCATGTATAGCTTCTTCAAGACCCAGGTTTTATTAAAATTTGGCTTCTGTTCTTGAGGAAGAGGCTGGTGGGTGATTGGGATAACCTTTGGTTTGGCATCCTGACCTTTGGTTTGGCATACAGCCTGACACAGTTAGTTAATTAGTGTTAGTCCGTCATGTCTTGACTCTTTGTGACCCCCATGGACTGTAGCCCACTAGGCTCCTCTGTCCATGGAATTCTCCAGGCAAGAATACTGGAGTGGGTAGCCATTCCTTTGTCCAGGGAATCTTCTCAACCCAGGGATCAAACCTGGGTCTCCTGCACTGCAGACAGATTCTTTATTATCTGAGCCACCAGGGAAGCCCTACAGCCTGATACAAGCATGAGGCAAATTATCAAGGATTACATTAAGTGGATTTTACCGGCCAAATCTGGTTAGCTTAGATAATTGGGTACATTTTTAATGTAATAATGAAGGATAATCTTGGTTATTGTTTAACAAAATATTTCACATATAGATATCATAAGATTGTTAATTCCCTCTTTAGAAAAAATTCAGAATGGCTCAGTGCACTTCAGTGTTTAGAGAGATGGTCTTTATTCCCATTTGTATTCACTTTGATATAGTGAAAAAAGGATCTGTGAAAATAAGAAAATTAGAACACTAATGGATAATAGATGATCTCATAATTTTGATAAACTAGATCTACAGCAATGTGGGTGTTCATAACAGATCTTTACTCTATTTTTCCAAGTCTAAGTTGAAATTTAAAATAACTCTTAGCGTCTATATTACTTATTTCAAGGATAACAGAAAATCAGTTTCATGGCTAGAGCGTGTAATAATTCAGGATACATATATATATATTTTTTTTAACTGCAGAATAATTGCTTTATAATACTATTTTGGTTTCTGTCATACATCAACGTGAATTAGCCATAGGTATACATATGTCCTCTCTCTCTTGAACCTCCCTCCCTAGGATATATTTAGTTTGAGAAAGAAGCTTGTGGGGAATCGATTGTGAAACATCCTTTGGGTGGGCATCATACAACCTGCCACATACACCAGGCAGATTGCAAAGGGTTATATTAAATGGATTTTATCTGCTAAATCTAATTAGCTTAGATTTTGGGCTAAGTATTTGTGCAATAATGAGAGAATATTATCTCTTATTGTCAAACTTTATGATTTGGGTGATAGGGAAACAAATTAATGAAAAGTTTTATCAGTTATGAAGTATAATAAATAGTTTGATGGAAAAGTAACATCTTAAAATTGAAAGTTATTTATGATTGATCTATCAATGTTTCATTTCAGCCTGATTGACTCACTCAACACCTGTGTGAAAACTGAGTGCACAGAATGAACCAGATAACTCTTTGCTCTACAAAGCTCATATGGTAGATGGGTGGCAGACAGTGAACCAATAAACACATAAAAATATAATCCAATATCAGGTAACAAGGCTAAGAGGGAGACTGGATGCATGGGTGGAGAAAAGTGTAATGCAGTATCACAGAGCAATAAGCCCGTGAGGAAATCAGAAGCTGATGGGAGCACATTTGTGTATGGGCTACATTGGTCTTACATTGGTAAAGCATTCCATTGTGTTATTTCTTGGCCTGTTTCTGGACTGATGAAAGTAAAGACTTACTTTGGTACTTGGTTAACTTGGATGGGCTTTGCTTTCATTAATTCATTTATTATTTGTTTTGAAATTTTTAATTTATTATTTTAATTGAGGGATACTTGCTTTACAGAATTGTGTTGGTTTCTGCCAAACATCAACATGAATCAGTCATAGTATCAGATCAGATCAGTCCTCAGTCGTGTCTGACTCTTTGCAACCCCATGAATCGCAGCACGCCAGGGCTCCCTGTCCATCACCAACTCCTGGAGTTCACTCAGACTCACGTCCATCGAGTCAGTGATGCCATCCAGCCATCTCATCCTCTGTCGTCTCCTTCTCCTCCTGCCCCCAATCCTTTCTAGCATCAGAGTCTTTTCCAGTGAGTCAACTCTTCACACGAGGTGGCCAAAGTACTGGAGTTTCAGCTTTAGCATCACTCCTTCCAAAGAAATCCCAGGGCTGATCTCCTTCAGAATGGACTGGTTGGATCTCCTTGCAGTCCAAGGGACTCTCAAGAATCGTCTCCAACACCACAGTTCAAAAGCATCAATTCTTTGGCGCTCAGCCTTTTTCACAGTCCAACTCTCACATCCATATATGACCACTGGAAAAACCATAGCCTTGACTAGACGAACCTTTCTTGGCAAAGTAATGTCTCTGCTTTTTAATATGCTGTCTAGATTGGTCATAACTTTCCCCAAGGAGTAAACGTCTTTTAATTTCATGGCTGCAGTCACCATCTGTAGTGATTTTAGAGCCCAGAAAAATAAAGTCTGACACTGTTTCTATTGTTTCCGCATCTATTTCCCATGAAGTGGTAGGACCGGATGCCATGATCTTAGTTTTCTGAATGTTGAGCTTTAAGCCAACGTTGTCACTCTCCACTTTCACCTTCATCAAGAGGCTTTTTAGTTCCTCTTCACTTTCTGCCATAAGGGTGGTGTCATCCGCATATCTGAGGTTATTAATATTTCTCCCGGCAATCTTGTGTTTCTTCCAGTCCAGCATTTCTCGTGATGTACTCTGCATAAAAGTTAAATAAACAGAGTGACAATATACAGCCTTGACGAACTCCTTTTCCTATTTGGAACCAGTCTGTT
>NW_011494797.1:2123766-2129831 GCF_000754665.1 Bison bison bison | reverse complement strand
GGCTTTGGCATAGTCAATAAAGCAGAAATAGATGTTTTTGTGGAACTCTCTTGCTTTTTCCATGATCCAGCAGATGTTGGCAATTTGATCTCTGGTTCCTCTGCCTTTTCTAAAACCAGCTTGAACATCAGGAAGTTCACGGTTCACATATTGCTGAAGCCTGGCTTGGAGAATTTTGAGCATTACTTTACTAGCATGTGTGATGAGTGCAATTGTGCAGTAATCTGAGCATTCTTTGGCATTGCCTTTCTTTGGGATTGGAATGAAAAGTGACCTTTTCCAGTCCTGTGGCCACTGCTGAGTTTTCCAAATTTGCTGGCATATTGAGTGCAGCACTTTCACAGCATCATCTTTCAGGATTTGGAATAGCTCAACTGGAATTCCATCACTTCCACTAGCTTTGTTCGTAGTGATGCTTTCTAAGGCCCACTTGACTTCACATTCCAGGATGTCTGGGTCTAGGTGAGTGATCACACCATCGTGATTATCTGGATCATGAAGATCTTTTTTGTACAGTTCTTCTATGTATTCTTGCCATCTCTTCTTAATATCTTCTGCATCTGTTAGGTCCATACCATTTCTGTCCTTTATCGAGCTCATCTTTGCGTGAAGTGTTCCTTTGGTATCTCTGATTTTCTTGAAGGGATCCCTAGTCTTTGCCATTCTGTTGTTTTCCTCTATTTCTTCACATTGATCGCTGAAGAGGGCTTTCTTATCTCTTCTTGCTATTCTTTGGAACTCTGCATTCAGATGTTTATATCTTTCCTTTTCTCCTTTGCTTTTCACTTCTCTTTTTTTCACAGCTACATGTATATTTATGTATATCCCTTCCCTTCTGAACCTCCCTCCCGCCTTTCATCCTTTCAATTTGCATGTATGCCTAACACCTACTGTACATAAAAAGCTTTATGGTAGACATGTAATTTGGACAGAAGCACTGACCTCTAATTGGTAAGATACAATATGTAAATGGTAGTTTGTAGTAACAGGATAGAGCATTTCAGTTCCCTTGAGAGATGTCAAGATTCTCCTCCTTTGGGGGAGATGGTTTGTCTCCAGTAAGTTTGCATGCTCTTTCTCTTCCCCCATTCTCTCTGGGTCTTCAGTGTTTGTGAGAAGATGTGCTTGAAAAAATTCTCAGCTGGGTTGCTTGCATGTTGATATTGAGCTTCAGGTTTCAGGAAATGTAGGTTCACTCTTTGGACTTTCCACCAGTCATTTAACCTCTCTGTACCTCATACTCAGCCACAAAGTGAGGAGTATGGGGTATATACTGTTTTAGATCCTTTGGAATTCAGCTGCGTATGCATTCCATTATTTTAGCCATACACACACAAAAAACCAGACACAGATACATTGAAATATAGACATGTGACTTTTCATTTTGAGTCTCCTAAACATTTTTCCCCCCTTTTCTTGAATTCGGCCTTTTTCCAACAGAACAATATTCTCTGTTCGATCTTGGAATCTATTAGAAGAACTTCACTTCAGTTGATGCCTTAGGATATCAGATATATTGTTGTTCATAAAATAGATAGAAATGATGACCAGCATCCTATATCTGAGAGGTAGGTGATAGAATGCGTATAATTGGAAAATCATTCTTGAAGGACACACTGAACTGCGGCTAGTACTTGTGTGTAATTCTGTTGTGACCAGACAGATGGGTGACTATAAAGAAAATATCTTTCTATTCCCTTCTGAGACATATGCAGGGTCGTCCTTCCTTCGTACTCTTGTGGAGCTACATGCAATTAGCTACAGAATGTTAGCCACCCTGCTGGATGCAGCTCAACATCTCTCTCTGTGGTTTATAATAGTACGAAAGTGACATTAAACCTATCAAACAATGGTATTCAGGCAGCATGGCGTCACACAAGCCCAGCTGTTTGTGCTGGTGATTTTGTTTTTCACCAGAGGAGATTCTGGGGGGAAATTTAATGAGTGGACAGGCTTATGTTTACTTTTAATGAACCCCAAGTTAATGCTTGGGTCTTTTTCTGTCCGTTTAAATGCAGAGGAGCACATTTCACACCATTACAAAATAAACACACTAATACTCAACCTCTGTTCTTCATTCCGAGCCTCTGCTTCCAGTATTAATAGCTTCCTAGTAGGGAATGTTTGACATTGTTGCTAAACTCTAAACAGGGATCTAATTCAGAGGCAAATTAACATCAGCTTATATTTTGACTTTTAATTCCTCTGGCAACTGAAAAACAAACCAAAAAAAAAACAAATGATGTAATGAAAAAAATGACCAGTGTTGAATCCATGAAGCTATCCCTTGCATGTATGCTCCGTTTTGCTTAGATTAGTATGTCCTCCATGACAATGAACTCTGAAGGCAAAAGATATAGGTCAGGTTAATATTATTAAAATGAATGCTAAAACCAGTGCCTAGAAGAATGAACCAGTCAGAACATTGTATCAAATAAAAATTTTATTTTAATTCCATAGTTAGTTCCTGACTTATATCTCTGACTTTAGTTAAAGCTGAGGTCAGGTTTTATGGGTTTATAATTAGGTGACATTAGATAAACATACCATTTGCCTTCATAATGTATCCTCTTTCAGTATGACCCAATAACAACAAAAAATGTCCAAGTTCTGTTTAGCAGTTATTTAATCATCAAGCAGTTAAGTTATTGAACATCTCTTAACACCTCAAATCCTGTACAGAGATTTTAAGATGCACAAGATACAGTTGCCACCCTCAAAGGGTTTAAATCTAATGTAGGGATCTAAAGCATCCCTGACGTCTTTAGCATCATTCTGGTGATGTCATCAAATTCACATGGGGATCTTTTATGAAATAATTCTAAGTGGTCATACCAGGAGATTCTGATCCAGTGGGTCCAAGTTAAAACTCAGAAATCAGACTTTTCCAGAGGTCCCCTAATGATTTCATTAAATGTTCAGAACTGGCATTTTTTAAAAAACTGAAATTTAACATTAGCATGTAATATTTTATAAACTTAAAGTGTACCTGTTAATTTGATGCATTTATATGTTGTAATACCATTGGTATTGTAAGAAAAATTAACATCTGTATCATGTTTCATAATTATTGTTTCTTTCTAATGGTTAGAATACAAAATTGGGAACTTCTGAAATAAGTCAAGTACTTTAGATTTGGGAGAAACTTAGAGAATATATATTCTAACACCTTCCCCATAATGGAAAGCCTAGAGATTCCAGAGCTGATGGTAGAACTCATAGAATTACGAGTCTTGATTAAGAATATTCTCTGTGTTCAAATACAGTTTCCATCTCTGCAGAAGCTGGGAAGTTGATGAGTAATAAGGTCATTGATGTGTTTATTTCTCTACATGTCTGTCCAGGGCATCTTCTTCTTCAACAGAGAGTCTTTTCCTTGTGCTGGATGTGGAAGTGACCCAAGATACCAGTGAATAAGTACCAGTAATATTAAGTCATGGAAGAAATGATAAGAAGGGCAAGAAGAAGCTCTGATGAAGCGTAGCTTAAATATATTACTAGTATGGACTTTGCTGCTGTTTGGAAACTTGTAGTTAGTGTCACAACCCTGCAATAATTCAGCCTCTTTCAATCTCACCCTCCTTTATTTTAGAAACAGGTTGAATAAAAATAACAAAAAAGGGGAGATAATGAAATAAAAATATTTAGCAAATTAGTACTCTAGTAATTCCTAGATTCCTATCTTCCTCATCAGTTAAGTTTGGACATGGTAAGCCCATTTTTTTGTTTAATTGTTGTTGTTCAGTCATTAAGTTGTGACCCCATGAACTGCAGCACACCAGGTTTCCCTGTCCTTCACTATCTCCTGGAGTTTTCTCAGGCTTATGTCCATTGAGTCGGTTATGTCATCCAACCATCTCATTCTCTGTTGTCCTCTTCTCTTCTTGCCCTAAATCTTTCCCAGCATCAGGTCTTTTTCAGTGAGTTGGCTCTTCGCATTAGGTGGCCAAAGTATTGGAGCTTTAGCTTCAGCATCAGTCCTTTCAATGAATATTCAGGACTGATTTCCTTTAGGATGGACTGGTTGGATCTCCTTGCATTCCAAGGGTCTCTCAAGAGTCTTCTCCAACACCACAGTTAGAAAGCATCAATTCTTGCTCAGCCTTCTTTATGGTCCATCTCTCACATCTGTACATGACTATGGGAAAAGCCAAAGGGAACATCTTAGTTGCTCAGTTATGTCCAAGTCTTTGCTAACCCAGGGACTGTAGCCTGCCAGGCTCCACTGTCCATGCAAATCTCCAGGCAAGAATACTGAAGTGGGTTGCCGTGTCTTTCTCTAGGGGATCTTCCCAATTTATGGATCAAACCTGGGTCATCTGCATTGCAGGCAAATTCTTTACAGTCTGAGCCACTAGGAAAAACGATAGCTTTGCTTAAATGCACCTTTGTCGGCAAAGTGATGTCTCTGCTTTTTAACACGCTGTCTAGGTTTGTCATAGCTTTTCTTCCAAGGAGCAAGCATCTTTTAACTTTGTGGCTGCAGTGACCATCTGTAGTGGTTTTGGAGCCCAAGAAAATGAAATCTTAGTTTTATTGCTATATTAAGCTTAAAATGAAGGTAAGTTTAGCTGTCATTTTCATCATCCCATGAATAAAAAATTATTTTTTTACTCAAAATTAAGCCTGTGTCCAGAGACATGTTATGATGCGTTTGGTCTCTGATTTTATCTTTAACTGCCTTATGTTTGAGGCTTGCAGTGGAATGCAAACAGTGATGATCTAGTCATTGATAAGCAATCAGTTCTCCCATCAGTCAGCCTCTTTAATTGCCACATGCCCCTTCTTCCTTTGAAACCCATGTTATCCTGGCCTTTATCAATTAAAAATAGCTCCTCTCTAATATGGCATAGGGCCTAATTAATTATTCATAAATTATTATTTTCCTGATTATTCTTCTGACTCTGATGTAAATGACACTAAAAGTCTAGGCTATTTCTGGAACGCATACGAGCAGACAAAACAATGGCTATAAGGGAGGCAAACCTAATAACAATACAAGCTCCGAGGAGAGAGATTTTTGCATTAACATTGAGCACTGCTTAAAGAACTTGTGCTTCCCAATGTGCAGAAAGAGTATTTCTTTTTTTCCGCAGCTGTATTTAAATATTCGATGGAGTGATGAGGTTACACACGAGTAGAAGGCTGTCTGAGTGTGTCTGGCTCTTCCTGTGCGCTGCCCTCACCCCCACCAACACATACAAGGGAAAAGGAGAATGTGGGTCGTCATAAATCCTCCAGTGTGCTCCTGCCACTGTTTTATAACTGCAGGGAAGAATGAGTCTTTCTCATCCTCCCTTCTCCCAGGGCAGCTTCAGAGGACCCTTGGCCTGGTGGCCATCCTGGCTGTGCAGCCTGTACGTGGAAGGGACCTGAAACTGGTCAGGAGCTCTTTGGCAGTCCTGCTTGTTTCCCCTGACCCCTCTTTCATAACAGCTTCCTGTGCCAGAGCCATTTGTTTTAAAACTTCCTTGCAGTGGACAGCAGAGGTTGGATAGAATGGGAAGGAGCCAGAAATGTAGGTTTTCCCTCTTGGCTATTCCTGAGAGTATAACTGGTGAATCTAGGAATCTTTTCTGCCCTTGAGAGTGAAAATTAAAACTTTATAAAAGAAAAAAAACCCAACATGTTTGTACATGCTAGAATCTATAGTAGGTGGTGGGTTATCTCAGAGTATGACTGACTGCATCTCTGATTATTTATGGAAGAAATATACATTTGGGGGGTGTGGACTGAGGTTGGTGAGGAGAAGAGGATACAGAAAAAGCTTTTCCTGGTTCTGCTTGCAAATGTTGTCTACACAGGTAGTAAGAACAGAGACCCTTCCCTGGAATACCGGCCTCAGTCTTGGTTGTTACTGTGAGCTCTAGAGCTAGGAAAAGCCATGGTGTCAAGATAGCATGGGCCGCTTTCATTGAATTCATGTAATCCAGCCTCTCTTAAACATAGTATCTGTTGTATAAAGCATATAATCATTAAAAAGAATTGAACACATGTATACCTGTGGCGGATTCATTTTGATATTTGGCAAAACTAATACAATTATGTAAAGTTTAAAAATAAAA
>NW_011494797.1:2118379-2123666 GCF_000754665.1 Bison bison bison | reverse complement strand
AAGAATTGAATGAATATAGTACTGGACATGGGCTTCCCAGGTGGCTCAGTGGTAAAAAATCCACCTGCCAATGCAGGAGACGCAGGAGACTCAGGTTCAATTCCTGGGTTGGAAAGATCCCCTGGAGGAGAAAAGGGCAACCCACTCCAGTATTCCTGCCTGGTAAATTCCATAGAGAATGAAAAAGTTGAGAGAGTGAAAAAGTTGGCTTAAAGCTCAACATTCAGAAAACAAAGATCATGGCATCCAGTCCCATCACCTCATGGCAAATAGATGGAGAAACAGTGGAAACAGTGGCAGACTTTATTTTTCGGGGCTGCAAAATCACTGCAAATGGTGACTGTAGCCATGAAATAAAAAGACACTTACTCCTTGGAAGAAAATTTATGACCAACCTAGATAGTATATTAAAAAGCAGAGACATTACTTTGCCAACAAAGGTCTGTATAGCCAAGGCTATGATTTTTCCAGTAGTCATATATGGATGTGAGAGTCGGACTATAAAGAAAGCTGAGCATCAAAGCATTGATGCTTTTGAACTGTGGTGTTGGAGAAGACTCTTGAGAGTCCCTTGGACTGCAAGGAGATCCAACCAGTCCATCCTAAAGGAAATCAGTCCTGAATGTTCATTGGAAGGAGTAATGCTAAAGCTGAAACTCCAATACTTTGGCCACCTGATGCGAAGAGTTGACTCATGTGAAAAGACCCTGATGCTGGGAAAGATTAAAGACACGATGAGAAGGGGACGACAGAGGATGAGATGGTTGGATGGCATCACCGACTCCATGGACATGAGTTTGAGTCCATTTCTGGGAGTTGGTGATGGACAGGGAAGCCTGGGGTGCTGCAGTCCATGGGGTCTCAAAGAGTTGGATGTGGCTGAGTGACTGAACTAAACTGAACTGAAATTCCATGGACAGAGGAGCTTGGCAGCCTGCAGTCCTTGGGATTGCACAGAGTCGAAGATGATTGAGCGACTGAGCACACACAAGTTCTGAACTGAAAATTTTAATTTTAAAAATGCATTCAGGATTGCGTTTCCCAACTATATGGTGAAATAAAACCAAGATTTACATAATTATCATCAAATAGGGTAATTCTGCTCAAAAGCTGCTTTGGTCTGTATAGATAATACCAGAAGTACTTTATTCCTGTCAAGCCCTTTGTTTTGTTTATGCTTTATATATCATATATTCTGTTATACTGTAGGATTCTAGCAGCAATACAGATAACCTTTGACAAAAGAAGACACTTGACAACTTTATGCATACTTGTTAAGTCACTTCAATTGTGTCCAACTCTGTGCAATCCTATGGACTCTCTCTGTTGGATTCTCTAGGCAAGAATACTGGAGTGGGTTGCCATCCCCTCTTCCAGGGGATCTTCCTGCCCCAGGACTGAACCCACATCTCTTATGTCTCCTGTATTAGCAGGCAGGTTCTTTACCACTAGTTCCACCTGGGAAGCCCCTGAAAACTTTATAAATGTTGATTAAACATCTTATTTTTTAACTGCTGTATTATTTTGCTTTGTATTCTATGGCCAGTAACTCTCCATATGAAAATTTATTTTTCTGTTTGAACTATCCTTTTATTTCTCCTCTGCATTTACTCCTTTGTTTCTACTGATTTTTTCTACGGGGACATTCCTAGTAGAATAGAGGGTATGTGGACTTCTCTTGTGGCTCAGTGGTAAAGAATCCACTTGCAATGCAAGAGATGCAAGTTCAATCCCTGTGTTGGGAAGTTCCCCTGGGCAGATGAGACAGGTTGTAGTCCATGGGTTAACAATGGAGTCAGGCACAATTTAGCTATAGCTTTATATATATATACACACACACACACACACACACACATATATATATACACACATACATATACACATATATATATATAAACTATAATATAAAATATATAGGGTATATATAATATGTGTTATTATATAAAATATATATGTATACTATTGTGGCTCTGCTCATTTTAGACATTTCCAAGCACTTCCATGTGCACAATGGTTATTTCCAGCTTCATTTCAATAAATACTTATAAAATAAATAGATCAATGTATTAACAATCATTAAGAATATGAATAAGTTTAATTAAATGTCTTCAGAAGGACATCTTGTATTAATTTCTTTTTCTTGCTGAATTTTTTCCACTTAAATAATTTCTGTTCCAATATGTAGCCTTCAAATCAGTTTAATCCTTACAGCTGAGCTAGATGGTCATACAAATGTATTTACATACACACTCACACACACACAGAGGGCGTCTACAAACCTCATTCAGGCCACAACTGCAAAAAAAGACAAATGCGTCTTTGTCAGTAGCTCTGAGTGTCAAAGGACACTTTACGTTGAGAGTCAGGATGGGCTGTAGAAACATCAGAGCTGGAAAGTGAATCTCCCATGACCTCCTTCCTAAGCCGGAATCTGTATGAGAGTTCAAGAAGTCAGGAGCGCAAACTTGTGATGACCCACATCACGGAGGGTAGGAGGAAGCTCTGTGTCCTGGCCAAGGTAGATGAGGAAAGAATGTGGAAGTGTTTAATGTCAGCAAAGGGGCAAGAAGGTAGGGAGGGGTCCTGCACTATTCTTTCTGCTGAACAGCTGTTGGAGTTTACAACTAGCTTTTATGAGCCCTACGGAGATTAGTTTGTGGCGGGTCAGTGCAGTGTAAAGGGTCAGGGGTGGAGAGTTCATTGGTCTGGTTTGAGAAAACAGTGATAAAACAAAAGGAATCCATCTCTTTAGAACTCCCTTTGTTAGCAGCAGTGTTCCAATATCTCCAGATAAAATTCTGTGAAGCAAAAAAGAAGGTCTTCTGATCATACTGTAGTTCTCTAACTTCAGTTTGCTTTGATACAAATAAATTGTTACAAGTGTATCTTGTTATTAATAACTTGATTTGAAGTGGGGCATCCTCACCGCTCTCCTGTCTGAAATGAGATAAAAAAAAATATCTATGCTAACTAAAATGGAATGTTTAATAAATAATTTCCTCTGGAAATTTTAAGGATGAAGGCTATATAATTCGAAAGGAGCACCTTTTGCTTCAAAGGAAGCAACAGGCAAAATTGAAAAGTTAGTCAAACGAACGTATATTTTAAATAAACTGGTTGCATTTTCATTTGGAATAGCATTTTCAAAGGCATATTTTTGAAATAACACTGTAGATTTGAACTCAATATTCCTTTTCTGATTTTCATTTGCATTCAAAATCATGGTCTCGCTTTGAACACTAAGGTGTTTTAAAAATCTGTAGTGGAATAACTAAGCTTTTGAAATAATATAGTAAGCAAAATATAAATATCAAGGTTCTAATAATTATTTCTCCAGGCAAAAGATTGAATATAATTGTATATTTTTGAAATCAGAAATGACCAGAGAAATTAATCTGCAATTTGATGACTTCCTGCTGCCTACTTGATAAACTTGAAACTCCTTAGTGTGAAATACAGATACTCGCTTCAGTCAGATATATTAACTTCATCATCCGACTCAATTGTTCGCTCATCGTGTTTCTTCTGCTACAGCTTGGTGCCTATGTTGTTGTTCCCTCAACCCAGGCCATCCTTGGCATTTCTCCAGCTGGAAACCCGTATTTAATTTTCAAAGCCCAGTTTCAGTGTCACCTGTCTGGTAATGCATCTCTTAAGCCCTCAGTTAGTCATTCCATTTTTTAGTGTTTGTTTGGCACTTTGTATACAATGATGCTTTAGTAAGTAGTATATTTCACATTAACTATTTAATATAATATTTCATAATATTTCACATTATGCTTTTATAGGTTGCAAATCTTTGTAGATTGTGGTTCTTACTCCTATAGCATGCTTGTGTGCGTGTTAAGGCACTTCAGTCACGTCCAACTCTTTGTGAGCCTAGGTCTGTAGCTTGCCAGGCTCCTCTGTTAATGGGATTCTCCAGGCAAGAATACTGGAGTAGGTTGCCATGCCCTCCTCCAGAGGATCGTCCTGATCCAGGGATTGAGTCTCCTGAGTCTCCTGCATTACAGGCAGATTCTTTACCACTGAGCCACTGGGGAAGCCCCCACTCTTACAGACTAAGTCCCCTTTTAATAACAATCATTTTATAATGCCCTCATTATCTTTACATGAAGTCTTTAGATGTATGACCTACCCATCTGTATTATTTTTTAAAATCCATATAATCCCTCAACAGTAATAGGAAATAAAATAAAACTGTTTTATATTATACTTAAATCAATGGTAAGTGCTAAAGAGTAATTCTGTTACAAAGTAGAAATGACCCCTACAAATTTTCAACATGTAACCTGGGGAACAGTATCTTCCATATCAAGAAACATGGACAGGAATTCTGAGCTCTGTTAGCCTGGACTACATCTGAATAGCTTATCATTTATCCCACAACCTATACAGTAAGTAAAGGATTATGTCTGTAATACTACACTGAGAGTTACCTGAAAATGAGTAATTAAGATGTTATATTATTTTGTATCCCACATGTGTAGTACTCACTAGTTTTAGTTGAGTATGTCTTAAAACACATCAGAAATCTATTAAGAACTTAAAATAAGTGGAGGCATGAAAATGAGTGACTAGTTTTCTGAATTTCAATGCATTTATATTTTTTATATATGCATCTCTAGCTTTTTCAAAGAAGGAAGGAGTAAATGAGAGATATCAAAATGCACATGTTGAATTGTCATTATTATACTTATATGTTCTGGAGTTTGTTATGTGTGTATATACCCTGAGGTTTAGAAAACTTGGGATCCAATCTTTTTGACCCGTTTTTTTAGTTCCCTAAAATATGGGATAGGATACCCTTCATAATGTTATTGGATACCGTAAAACTGTTAAGGATATTTGAATGGATTGTTTTTGTAGTTCAGTTGCTTTTTTTTTTTTTCATGCTGTTATACCCCCAATTTTTTAAACAGTGGGAAAATACATGTAGCTTTTATTAATCCTATATATTGCCTATAGATCATGAAAATTTGGTGTATACTCTTGAATAATGAAACAAAATAGTATCATAGTTTCTAAAGTTAATAGGACTAAATAATTAAAGAAGCAGCTAAGAAAATTTGCTTTGGGTTATAGAGTATTTACCCACTATGTCATGGCAAATAGATGGGGAGACACTGGCTAACTTTATTTTTTTGGGCTCCAAAATCACTGCAGATGGTGATTGTAGCCATGAAATTAAAAGACGCTTACTCCTTGGAAGGAAAGTTATGACCAACCTAGACAGCATATTAAAAAGCAGAGATGTTACTTTGCCAACAAAGGTCCATCTAGTCAA
>NW_011494797.1:2083456-2118279 GCF_000754665.1 Bison bison bison | reverse complement strand
AGGAGTACATCATGAGAAATGCTGGACTGGAAGAAGCACAAGCTGGAATCAAGATTGCCGGGAGAAATATCAATAACCTCAGATATGCAGATGACACACCCTTATGGCAGAAAGTGAAGAGGAACTAAAAAGCCTCTTGATGAAGGTGAAAGTGGAGAGTGACAACGTTGGCTTAAAGCTCAACATTCAGAAAACGAAGATCATGGCATCCGGTCCCATCACTTCATGGGAAATAGATGGGGAAACAGTGGAAACAGTGTCAGACTTTATTTTGGGGGGCTCCAAAATCACTGCAGATGGTGACTGCAGCCATGAAATTAAAAGACGCTTACTCCTTGGAAGGAAAGTTATGACCAACCTAGACAGCATATTAAAAAGCAGAAATGTTACTTTGCCAACAAAGGTCCATCTAGTCAAGGCTATGGTTTTTCCAATAGTCATGTATGGATGTCAGAGTTGGACTATAAAGAAAGCTGAGCACAGAAGAATTGATGCTTAATTGCCAACATCCACTGGATCATGGAAAAACCAAGAGAGTTCCAGAAAAACATCTATTTCTGCTTTATTGACTATGCCAAAGCCTTTGACTGTGGATCACAGTAAACTGTGGAAAATTCTGAAAGAGATGGGAATACCAGACCACCTGATCTGCCTCTTGAGAAATTTGTATGCAGGTCAGGAAGCAACAGTTAGAACTGGACATGGAACAACAGACTGGTTCCAAGTAGGAAAAGGAGTACGTCAAGGCTGTATATTTTCACCCTGCTTATTTAACTTATATGCAGAGTACATCATGAGAAATGCTGGACTGGAAGAAGCACAAGCTGGAATCAAGATTGCCGGGAGAAATATCAATAACCTCAGATATGCAGATGACACCACCCTTATGGCAGAAAGTGAAGAGGAACTAAAAAGCCTCTTGATGAAGGTGAAAGTGGAGAGTGACAACGTTGGCTTAAAGCTCAACATTCAGAAAACGAAGATCATGGCATCCGGTCCCATCACTTCATGGGAAATAGATGGGGAAACAGTGGAAACAGTGTCAGACTTTATTTTGGGGGGCTCCAAAATCACTGCAGATGGTGACTGCAGCCATGAAATTAAAAGACGCTTACTCCTTGGAAGGAAAGTTATGACCAACCTAGACAGCATATTCAAAAGCAGAGACATTACTTTGCCAATAAAGGTTCGTCTAGTCAAGGCTATGGTTTTTCCTGTGGTCATGTATGGATGTGAGAGTTGGACTGTGAAGCAGGCTGAGCACTGAAGAATTGATGCTTTTGAACTGTGGTGTTTCAAGGAGATCCAACCAGTCCATTCTAAAGGAGATCAGCCCTTTAGTATTCTTTGGAAGGAATGATGCTAAAGCTGACACTCCAGTACTTTGGCCACCTCATGCGAAGAGTTGACTCATTGGAAAAGACTCTGATGCTGGGAGGGATTATGGGGCAAGAGGAGAAGGGGATGACAGAGGATGAGATGGCTGGATGGCATCACTGACTCGATGGACATGAGTCTGAGTGAACTCTGGGAGTTGGTGATGGACAGGGAGGCCTGGCGTGGTACGATGCACGGGGTCTCAAAGAGTTGGACACAACTGAGCGACTGATCTGATCTGATCTGAAGTGTGTTTTTGGAGAAGACTCTTGAGAGTCCCTTGGACTGCAAGGAGATCCGCCCAGTCCATCCTAAAGGAAATCAGTCCTGAATATTCACTGGAAAGACTTATGCTCAAGCTTAAACTCCAATACTTTGGCCACCTGATGCAAAGAACCGACTCATTGGAAAAGACCCTGATGCTGGGAAGGATTGAAGGCGGGAGGAGGGGACGACAGAGGATGAGATGGTTGGATGGCATCATCAACTCAACGGACATGAGTTTGGGTAAACCCCAGAAGTTTGTGATGGACAGGGAGGCCTGGCGTGCTGCAGTCCATGGGGTCACAAAGAGTTGGACACAACCGAGCTACTGAACCGAACTGATAGAGTACTTGAACAATTTAAAAAGCTTAATGCTGAGTGTTGGAAATCTCCCTTAATTCAGAGTGTTGGAAGTCCTAAGCCTAGGTCTTCCCGGGTGGCTCAGATTGTGAAGAATCTGCCTTCTATGCAGGACACCCAGGTTTAATCCCTGGGTCAGGAAGATTCCCTGAAGAAGGGAGTGGCAACCACTGCAGTATTCTTGTCTGTAGAATTCCATGGTCAGAGGAGCCTGGTAGACTCCAGTTCATGGGGTCGCAAAGAGTCAGACTTGACTGAACGACTCACACTGACTGACTAGTAGGAGTAAGTTAATGTTGAATGGTATTTAAGTGGGAAAGTGTTGGCTGCCAGTATTTACATATCCTTTATGCTTTTGATATCCAGGAGCAAGAATCTCCTGTGTTTATTGCCTAAGTTTATCAACTTTAGCTTAAAAATTGATGATGAGAAAAACGGGGAAAATAGACAAATTTAAATCGCATAAATGATTCCAGCTAATTAAATTAAAGCATAAAAAATTTTGCAGAAAATCCATTGCAGGAGAGTTATAAAGACTGGTTTCATTAAATACCCAGACATCAATTTTGTAACTGAGCACTGAGGTGCATTGAAAATCAGGGAGTGTTGGGAAAATTGACTTGGGATAAATTCTGAATAGACTGATTTTTTTTGTATATTTAGAAATACAGATACCAATATAAGAATGTGCAGAGTCATATAAATGTACTTAAATACATCCCAGGGTGATGTGTTAATGTAAGTGTCCTCATTCAATTATTCCTCATGTTCTCAAAGATCTAGAATATTAAGTGAGATTTTTTTTTTTCTTACTTCTTGGACAATCTTTTTGAACACTTACAAAAAACATTGTGATTTACCTCAGATGTAGCAAGCCTTATGGGTAATCAATAACCAGGGATGCTTTTGAAGAAACTCTCAGCTTAGGTTAAGAGAAGGGGAACTTGAGCATGGCTGTCAAGAAATGTCAGTGGGGAAAATTGTTGATGACATTAATGCTCTGTTCTCTGTGCTTCCTTACTTTTTTTTTCTTTGTCTTCTCCTTGCTTCCTCCTTAGTTTTCTAATTTCATAGTTGAAGAAACTGAAGTCTAATGGATTTCAGTTACTTTCCCAGTGTCATTTCATGGGATTAATTACAGAGGTGGCACTAGATTGAAGACATCCTAATTTCTAATCCTGGGATTTTTTTTTTTTTTTCACCACATCACACTGCTTCAATTTTTTTCCCTTCTGTCCATTCAATCTACTGATACAAACATTTTAGTACTTACTGCTTGTTAATGACTGCCAGGTAGAAGGTTGTACCAGGGGCTCATCTCTTAGAAGGTATCACTTTCTTAGATATTCTTCAGTGAAAATACCTGAAATGCTTCAGTTTTAGGGAAACAAACACATACCTTCCAACTTGAATTTGTTTTAGTGTGTGTATATATATATGTATGACATACGTATGCATGCATACATATGTGTATATACATTTATATGTGTGTGTATGTATATATATATATATATTTGATCAGTAGGTATATATTTTAGAACACACTGAAGGAAAAGATTTCACTTCCCATTGTTTGGACAAGCTTTTCAGGCAGTCTTCCAAATGATGTTTTGATTGATTTCTTACTGATGCTGATGTTGACCAGCATTGTAATCTAACTTGACATCAGCAGGCATGTCTGTTCAGTGAAGTGTAATAGACACTCAACTATAATGTTTTCTAATTAGCTTGAATCCTAGAGATGATATAATGGGCCATTCTTTTTCATTCCTCATTGAATGTTGTGATTAATTATTGATCAAGTATGAATGTTTCAAACTTTTTATTTCAAATTAAGACAATCAAATTAAACTTAGAAATTGACTTTTAGCTTTTTTCAGTTGATTTAAAGTAATTCTTCATGATCTTTAATACAGACATCTTCTCTATTTGGTATTAATGAATCTAGTACCACAGATTCATTTAATGTCTGTATTATTATTAGCTAGCCTGTGATTCTGTGGAAAAGTCACTGGCAATTACATTGTCATAATTTATTAAATAGTACCAAGGAAAAGAAAAATCTAATCCAATCCAATTTTTTCCAGTATTAAGAACAATTATTTCATAAAGCAAAAAGTCACAAAATGTGTGAAATTCCAACATATCTTTATTGTTTCACTGGTCTTTGTTAAAGAAAAAAATTGCCAAAATTCATAGAAGAGTAGGCATAAGAGATAAACAGGCCTTTTGCCAAAATTATATAGTGAGGATATTTGAAAACTGCTCACCATAGATCTTAGGGAAATTCAATTAAAACAACAGTGAGAAAGCATGGCAAACTTACAAGGGTTAGAATTAGAATGATTGACCAATCTATGAATCTTTTGTTTTCTTGAGCTTTGTTTCCAGTAAAATCATCTCCTAAAGACATAAACCGTTCTGTGTATTTGTATATCTAAAAAATTGCCATATTGTGCTATTTCTTTTATTAGTATGAATATTATTCATATTTCTTAGAAAATTCAGTTTCTATGTCTAGGACTAGTTAAAAGAAATGGTTAACGAAGCAAGCCAATCTTCAGGATTATTCCATTTCCTTCATTATCTTACCCTTACTCAATCAGTCTTTACCCACATAGTGTCTCTGTGGGATTCCTCTAATACTAGACTAATGTTGGTGTCATATTTTCACATCAATTCATAATTGTTTTCTGGATTCATGTGTTGGCAAAAATCTCAAGATTACAGCTCTGATCAATGGGAACAATTGTCATGATCAGATGGTGATATCTGTCCTGTGACTATCTCACCAATGTATTTGGTGTATCTGTTTAACATCTTGACAACTAACTAACCTGAAAAAGAAATCTCTATTAATGTATTGAGAATGGTTGACTGCCAGCTTCTCCTTCCTCTTCCTGTAGCCATAGCTTTTGTATTGTTTAACTGTGACCTTCTGAAGGCTATATGACCTATTTGTTTTTAACGTGTTTTTGGCTAGTGCTGGGAAATTGAATTTCCCCAGTCATGCCACTTTGATAAAATCTTCCTATTGGTCTTGTAGATTTTACCTTAGGTATTGTACAGACTAAGAACACTTTTTATATAGTACCTGAACACACTCAATAACTTTCCAGTATTTTTTCCTTGGGATTTAATATCTCCTATGAGAGTTGGACTGTGAAGAAAGCTGAGCGCTGAAGAATTGATGCTTTTGAACTGTGGTGTTGGAGAAGACTCTTGAGAGTCCCTTGGACTGCAAGGAGATCCAAGCAGTCCATCCTAAAGGAGATCAGTCCTGGGTGTTCATTGGAAGGACTGGTGCTGAGGCTGAAACTCCAGTACTTTGGCCACCTCATGCGGAGAGTTGACTCATTGGAAAAGACCTTGATGCTGGGAGGGATTGGGGGTAGGAGGAGAAGGGGATGACAGAGGATGAGATGGCTGGATGGCATCACTGACTCGATGCATGTGAGTTTGGGTAAATTCCGGGAGTTGGTAATGGACAGGGAGGCCTGGCGTGCTGTGATTCATGGGGTCACAAAGAGTCAGACATGACTGAGCGACTGATCTGAACTGATGATAGTTTATTTAATCATGCTGAATGCTTATAATTTACTCTTTCTGAATGCTCCAGCATCATGTCTTCCTTTTGGTTATTTTACTGTCGATGTGTAAACAATATATATAATCATTACTCTTAAGAAACTAATGCTGGCAAACAATTGTGTATCTTGGTTTGCTGTTTCCTCTCATTTACAAAAGACTAGAAGGATAACACGGAAGTATCAGTTATCTTATGACATTTCTTAGATTCAGTCATCGACTAACTGAGGGAAAAAAAAGTTAGAGGTTGATATTAAAGTTAATTTATGTGAAAAGTACTTTAACACCAAAGCACTCTCTAGGTTCACTTATAGTATTAAAACATTTACAGGTGCTATTCATTCAGGTAACTTTGAGAGTTCCTAAAAGTGTCTGTGATTTGCTTTAGAGACTGAAATGAGATCAGGACAAAGGAAGTCAGTTGCCTGTGTGATGCGCTGGGGTCTGATTCTTCCTTGTTTCAGTCCTGAGATGTATGGGGATGTTTTCCTTTTAGATATTTTACTGTTTATGAGTTTGGATTTGTACAATGAGGTTAATGTTGTTTTCATGCCTACTTACAAAACAACTATTATGCAGCCCAGGGATTAAGAAGTAATTTTGACATTCAGTTCTTATTCTTTAAGAAATAGTTTGCAAGGCTATAGGTGTCATAGGTAGTGATTTCTCTGATGGATCTGGGCAAAGTAAATTAAAAACTTTCTGGAAAGAATTTACCATTACTGATGCCATCAAGAATATTTGTGATTCATAGGCAAAGGTCAAAATGGAACATTAATAGGAGTTTGAAAGAAGTTAATTTCAACCCTTGTGGACGTATTATGAGGAGTTGCTTCTTATGGGTTTCAAAAAAGTGGTTTCTTGAGCTGGGTTCTAGTCCTGGTGAAGATGCTGTGAAGATTGTTGAAATGGCAACAAAAGGTTTAGACTAGGATACAGATTTATTTGATAAAGCAGAGGCAGGGTTTGAGAGGATTGACTATACTTTTGAAAAAAGTTCTATTGTGGGTAGAATATTATCTATAGCATGCTACAGAGAGATTGTGAAAAGAAGAGTCAGTTGATGCAGCAAACTTTGTTGTCTTATTTTAAGACATTGTTTCAGCCACCCCCACCTTCAGCACCTATCAGCCTCATCAGTCAGCATCTATTAACATGGAGGCAAGCCCCTCCACTAGCAGAAAAAGAAAAAGAAAGACACTTTTTGAAGACTCAGAGGGTAGTATTTTTTTTTTTTAGCAATACAATATTTTTAATTAAGGTATGTGCATTGTGTGTGGGTTTTTTTGGATATAATGTTATTGCACACTTTAGGGCTTTACCCTGGTGGCTCAGATGCTAAAGTGTCTGCCTACAATGTGAGAGACCTGGGTTCAATCCCTGGGTCGGGAAGATCCCCTGGAGAAGGAAATGGCAACCCACTCCACTATTCTTGCCTGGAAAATCCCATGGACTGAGGAGCCTCGTAGGCTAGAGTCCATGGGGTCGCAAAGAGTCGGACATGACTGAGCGACTTCACTTTCACAATGGACTACAGAATACTATGAACATAACTTTTATATGCCTGGGGAAACCAAAAAATTCATGTGACTCACTCTACTGTGATATTTGCTTTATTGTGGTGATCTGGAACTGCTCCCATAGTATCTCCTAGTGTACCTACCTAGAAAAATAGAATGATGAAAAAAAAATTATTTTTTAAGACCAGTTTGAGTAACTCTGCATATTGTGTTAGACTTAATACAAAATTAGCTCTTATTTGTATATTGAGTTTTTGAAGGTTTGAATGGTGAATGAGAGGAAGAGTTGTATATGCCCATGAGCTTTACCATGACACCAGACAGACAGTGAACAAGCTGGGTGTGTTTTTATTGTGCAGTGAGATACCCTTCTGTGGTTTGGAAAGACTGCTTTTTTTCAGCATCTGCTCTCCTAAATTTGAATCGTATGTTCACCCATTTATTCATTCATAAAATATTTACTGAGTACTGACCTTGGACCAGGCACAGTGCTAGGTATTAGCTATACTGTGTTGAGGTCATTGCCTCCAAGGAGTTTCTATTCTACTGGAGAGACCCGGAAAATAAACAAGATATCCAAACTATTATATGAAAAATTGAGAAAAATGTTAAGGAATGCACAGGGAGCTATGATAGATAAGAATGATACCAAGAGGGAGGAGGGGGCACAGAGACCAAAAGGAATTTGAAGAATATGGAACCAGCTACACAAAGAGCTTGGCCCATGTGGGTAGCTCTTGAGTTTGGTGTGATCCAGGAACTGAGAGCTGGACAAGTGTGGATAGAGCACTGGGGAGGCGAAGGACGTGAAATGGGAGAGATTGGCGGGGGCCATGCCATTCAGGGTTTCCTAAGCCATGGCCAGGACCTCAGAGTGTGTGCGACAGTAAGGGAGGTCATACTAAGCTTTAAGCAAGGAGTGACTTGATCGATTTGATCTGTGCTTTGAAAAGCAACTGCTGTGGAAAAATGGATTAAAGGAGCACCTACAGAGAAAGTGAAGAAACTTAGACAATCAAGCAGTGTGAATGGCAGTGTAGAGAGACAGAGCTGAATTCCAAATTCATTCATTTTTAACTCAACAGTCTGAAAAATACAGAGAAAGGAATGTTTCAAGACACATTTTTCAGTCCCTATTCCTTAATGTGGCTCCTCCTCTTTAAACATCTAAAACTTGTGCATTTCTAATTAACACTGTTTTGTTTTCCAGTTGTTGATTCTAAGAGAAATTCCCCTATTTTAATTATAGTTCACACAGTAATAAGTAAAGTGTATTTTTTGTTAGATTGTCATTTACATAGTTGCCATTTCTGTGGGTGGCAGTGGTTGAGTATTGGCTGGTTCATGTGGTTCAACCTAAAAGACTCAGAGTTTGGCTACTCTCATTGAAACATTTGTCTACTGTCAATGTGGTCTCTAGTAAGAGAAATATTCCCCTTCTCTGTGGATAAATAAATGAAGGGTCCAGATGGCATTGCTGTGATGGAAGATGCATTATGGCTATTCCTCAGTCCGTAGACACATAGAGCACCCTCTCTGGATAATCCAGGATAAAGGGGAAAATGAAATGGCCACCTTATTGAAAAAGTCCACCTTTCCACTGTAGTCAGTCAAATGCTATTATCCTTTTATTACTCTGTAATTTTGAGGGCAAGTTCAGTGAATAACTGTGGAGGCTATTAAGAGCTGTCATGGAAAATTTATCTGTCCTTAAATGGAAGGTAGAAACATTACTGCAGGAACAGTGGTGCTTCGATACAGATAATTCTCCTCTTTGAGCCCTTTAAAATGCTGTTTATTGTTTCCTACTACATCTCCCCAGACCGATCTAACACTCGTAATTGTGATCCTGCCTTTTTTTTTCTCTTGTCAGGAATAAAATTTATGGAAGAAGCGTGGCCCATGGGAACCAACCCTGTTTTGTGTTAGTTTTGTGTTAGTGTCTGCACTAATAGTACAAGTGAAGGTCAATAGTAACTTACAGAAAACATGATTAAATCCACCCATCTGCCTAAAGGGTAGAAGTTCTAGAAAGGGCCTCTGCCATCCTCTACACTCTAGTCTTACCCTGGGATTATGAGAGTAAAGCTGGAATTGGTGGACACTATCATAATAATAGAAAGAACTGAATATTTCAGAACATCACTGTTTTATTTTTCTGTGAATGCTGCGCAAACCTGGTATCTTAAAACAACAGAAATTTGTGCTCTTACAGTTTGGGGTGCCAGAAGTTAAAACTCAAGGTGTCTGCATGGCCATGCTCCCTCTCAAGTCTCTAAGGGAGAATCTTTCCTTGTTTCTTCCAGCTCTAGACAATGCTTGGCATGTGACTGCATGAGTTCACTGTCAGCCTCTGTCTTCACTTGTCTTTTTTCCCTGAGTCTCAGTGTATCCTTTCTGTCTCTTATAAGAACATTCTCCTTGGATTTAGGGCTCTACTTAATACAGCATTTTCTCAGCTTCATCGTTAACTTAATTTCATTTGCAAAAGCCTTCCAAATAAGATCATATCCTGATCCTGAGGTTCCTGGTGGATCTGAATTGAGGGGACAGTGTTCCTACCACCTATAGTCACTGACTTGGAACAAAAAGCAAAGACACGTGAGTTGGCACTTTTATTTTCTCATCTGAATTTTATCAACTTTCATCAACAGTAAGAATAACATATTCTCAATGCTTTGCTCCAAGAATAAAATGGAGTAGAGTTAATTCATAGGATTGTCAGAAGATCAAATTGCCAAAAATCTCTACACATTTTAAAGAAGAGAATAGAATTCAATAAAGAAATATTTTCTTTTAATTGTAAAATGTTAAAAATTTGCTCAATTAAACTCATGTAAAGGAGACTTTGAAAGAAATTCATTTCTAAATATGATTTGCATTTATGACTTTTTCATTTTACTGAAATGAACATTTTACTGAAATGAACATTTCATTTGTTCTTGGACATAGAATTAGGTTCTAGCTTGGGGAATGTTTGCCTTTTATATATTTATATAAAGTTCTAGTCTTTCAGTTCTATTTATATTACCAATTTTTGTTCACTCTCAGTTCTGGTCATCATAGTCCTGTCTAGTTTCTACTATAGGATAAGAACTCTGCCAGATACTCATCCACTATTTTATGCATTTTGCATCACAACAACCCTCTGGAGTAGGTATTATTGCCCCTATTTTACAGATGATGGAATTGATGGGCCAATGACTTGCTTAAGGTTATACAAGGTGTCAGGAGAAGACCTGGTTTTCTAATCCAGGTCTGTCTAGGTCCAGGGTGCAGGCTTTTGACCACTGCCCAATACTTTGCTGAGAATGCCCACCGTGAGTTAGTTTGGGAGAAGGTTGGTACATTTATCTGCTGTTAACCCAGTATCACCTAGAGCTTGTGTTCCTGAATCCAAGATCTTTTGCTGGATTCGGTGTACCCTGCCAGGGAGCTCACTGGCGAAGAGGGCGATGGTTAGATATAAGGGGGTCACGTCTGTCCAGACTCCTGGCTGGCAGCTTGAACTACCAGCAGCCCATAGTGAGTGAGGGGCAGAGATTTTTTTGCCTTGAGACATCTTTCCCCTTTCATCTCCTTCCAGAGGCAGTATTTGTTTGGATGCAGAGCATCTCGCCAAGCTTGGTGGTATTTCCCAGATTGGAAGGTTGCTTATACTCAATGACATGTCTTGGGAACTCCTTCTCATCAGTTTAATGCCCACAGCCTCCTCTCACACTCCCATCCCTCCTGTCTGCTGTGTCTCCTCCATCTCTCCCTGTATCCCTGCTTGACACATTTTACATGTTTATTCATTCCTTTATTTTCTGCCTTTCACTAGACTGTAAGCTTCATGGAGGCAAGAACTTTGTCTTTTTTGCTTCTTTGTGTTCAGTATGTAGGAAAGAGCTTGCTACAAATATGGTAAAATGGTGTGACTGAGTGAGTGTGTGAGCATTCCCTGTCATCATGATTAAACTAGTGATTCATGCCTACTTATTATTTCCTGTGCTGATGTGAGGAAATTATAGGACTTCAGTGAGCCCTAAACACCGCTTAAGTGTTGGTATTGCATTATCTATTGAGCACAGTATTCTCACTTGGTGTAATGATGTGGGTTGAAGGTTATGATTACTTTTGAGCAGGATTCTACATGAGAGCTGAAAAATAAAAATCCTAGGGTGAAAGTAGTAGGAAGACTGGTGGTAAATGTGTTGGGCACAGCCGTGTGTGTGGCTTATGTGTGTGCCCAGTCGTGGCCGAGTCTTTGCGACCCCATGGACTGTAGCCTGCCAGGCTCCTCTCTCCATGCGATTTTCCAGGCAAGAATACTGGAGTGAGTTGCTGTTTCCTTCTCCAGGGGATCTTCCTGACCCAGAGATTGAACCCGGGTCTCCTGTGTCTCCTATTCTTTACCCACTGGGCCAGTGAGGAAGCCACTATATATATATACATATACACATACATACATATATATATGTGTGTGTGTGTATATATATATATATTTAATGGCATCATAAATATATTTACCAAAAGCAGCATATATTTATGTCTAACCATTGCTGTATGTGGGGCTTCCCTCCTGATGGCTCATGGGGTTAAGAATCCTCCTGCAATGCAGGAGACACAGGAGACCCAAGTTCGATTCCTGGGTCAGGAAGATCCCCGGGAGAAAGAAATGGCTATCCACTCTAGTATTCTTACCTGAAAAATCCCGTGGACAGAGGAGCCTGGTGGGCTGCAGTCCATGGGGTTGCAAAGAGTTGGACATGACTGAGTGACTAAGCACACACACACACACACACACACACACACACACATAATATATATACATATATACTGTGTATATAATATATTTATGCTGCCTTTAATATAAATTACATATACATTTTAAAATGCATATATATATATATATATACTTATATATATATATCTTTAATTCCTTATTTTCCCTTTCATGAAAAGAAAATCACCACAGAATAGTGCTAAATTATGTATTAATACCTGGGCTTCCCTGATGGCTCAGACGGTAAAGAATTTGCCTGCAATACAGGAGACCAGGGCTTGATTCCTGGGTCAGGAAGATCCCCTGGAGATGGGAATGGCTACCTACTCCAGTATTCTTGCCTGGAAAATTCCAGGGACGGTGGAGCCTGATGGGCTACAGTCACAGAGTTGCAGAGTCGGACACAACGGAGCAACTAACACACATGTCTACAATCAGAAAAAACAATGGGGATAAATGTTGGACCCATTAGATAAAGTCCAGGCTGGGGATATTTATTTAATTATTTATTCCTATAAAATATGAGTATGCAATGATTTTCTTGGGAAAAAGACTGAAAAATGTGATTTTTGTTTGCTTTTACTATTAGTGATTTTCAAGAGTCCGAGAGGTTGTGTAATTCTAGTGGGAGATTTAACAGTATGGAAGGAGATTCAGGCATTTCTTTTCTCCACCCGATGCCTGAGTCTCTAGTACAGGACAGGTTAAGTTTAAGGAGAGCTTGGGAGGTGATGAACAGAGAGGAAAAATAGGACTTATTTGGTTGAGGAGAAGAGAGAGGAGATAGGAGAGGAAAATTCTATTTTTTTCTTTTTCCCTTGACTAGAAGACTTGGCTTTCCAAATTGCCTTACAGGATTGAGTGGAGATTATTGATAACTAGTTCTGAGAGCAATAATAGAGTAGGAGGGTCAGAGCATCTGAGGTGGCCGATGGGAGAGAAAGGAGACATTTACTTAGAGCTCAGCTCTGCATCTTTGCTACTGGTGAATTTCGATTCTATTACCACCTCCTCCTTTTCAGTAATGGAACTTACAGAGACAATGAAAAAGGTAATAGAGCCATCAATATAGTATATTCTGGAAACCCAGCTGAGGTGCTAAAGTAGTTCCTAACGCTTACAAAGCACATCATAATGGATCAAATTCACTGCCTTTCAGAGCAGTCTGGCCAGGAGTGGAAAGAGATTGGCAGTGTGTTCAAGCACAGCTCCAGGAACTTAGTGTGTGGCCTTCACCCCTTCACATTTCCAGAATGGAGGGTGGGGGGTGGTCTGCTAAGCTGTGATGTATTAATTTTTCCTTCAGAATATTATTTCTTTGCTAACTGGTAGTGATATGTGTTCTAAATATGTTCTTAAAAATAACTTCATCAGTGAAGTGTTTTTTGTTTGCCTTTCTTTGATTGATGAGATTTTTTTTTTCTTAAGCATATTCACTTTGTTCTCTTCTCATGCATATTCAATAATGCTCAGGTCACACTATTTTTATTTATTATTTTCTCTGGAAAGTCACTAGAACATCACACTTCTCTTGGTCTCTTTGGGTTCATTTTGTGGTCCCTTAAATTAAAAATGTCTCATTTCTTTTGAGGGAAGTATCTGCTTTATTATCTGTAGTGTGTCTGATGATTGAGAAAGAATTTTTTCAACTTTTGCATCACTAAGTTTATTATAATAACATAGGCAAAGTGTGGCTCATTCTAGAGTAGTGCCAGTATACCAGAAATAAATCACCGTCTCAGTAGGGAGCTACATAATTTAGAAGCAAGAGGACTATGAAATGTTATTAAGAGAGAGACCATCGGCTCCTACAGCTCTAAAAACTATCTTATAAGCTATGACTTTAGTATAAATTTAACTTGTCCTTTTTCAGGGACATAGTGGAGAGATTTTAAATGATACAATTACAACCAGTGTCACTCCATGTAACGAATGTCTATCTACATCAGATTGATTGTAAGTCTTGATGAAAAATGCCAACTACCTTTGGTCACTAGAGAAAGACAGTATTTCTCAAGTGTGCTATGGCTTTCAAAAACATAAATCCATTACTGGATTTCACACTAATGTAAAAGTCTTTGAGAGGAAACATCTCTTTGTACAATATAGGTTTTGAATTTGATCTCGGTTGCAGATACAAAGATAAACACACATGCATGTGTCTTTGGTTTTATTACAAAGAAAACACTTAAGGATAATATAGTTTGCACTGCTTGTAGTTGCTCTTTCTGAATTTCAACTTTTCTTGTGATTCTACCACCCATTAGGGTGGGTTTTCATTTCTTGGGTTTCTTTTTCTTAGCTCTAAGGTTTAATGGCTTATACTAAAAGGCACTTATGCCGCTACTGGCTAGCGTGTTTCATGGGCTACATTCACTCTGGCAGATGAGTTATAGCAGATTCTTTAATATATATATTTTTCTTTTTTCCTATAGATGGACCCTCGTAGTGTTTTGACAGTTAAAAAGGATGGGGGGTTATTGAGTGTCTAGCTCCTCAGCTGCTCAGCTGTATTTTTTGAGCTATATATCAGCAAAATGACCCAGCTCTCTTACAGAAGGTGCTCTGTTGCCAGATGGTGCTCTGCAGGAAAGAACTTCTTAGTTTTCTTAAATCAGGACTTATGGTAAAATGGAATAACACTCAGATATGGAAGACTTAGGTTTCTCTGGAAATCTTAGGGTCTCAAATATCTGTCCTTTCTCTGTCTTCATTGCTTCCTGTTCAATCAAGCTGATAACAAAATGTCGACCCTGCTATTCAATAACTGAAGCGCACATTTGGAGCAATTTTCCTTGTTCTGGCTGCCCCACGCCCGATTGAAAGTTTCAGCTTCAATTGCACCATTAGCCTGGAAACTGCAGCCAATTGTTACCAATGATTTTTTTGGTTGCCCTAATTGTTTTTTACTTTATTGAGCTTATTCAGAAATAATGAAACTCCATCCTTCCTTTTCTGAAAAGATAGTTGCACAAAGTACAGTGGCTGTTTCTTTTATAAACTCATCAACATTGCCTTTAAGAATGCCCTTAACTATTGATTTTCTGGGCTGGCTAATAGGATCTCCTAATTCGCAGAAATACCCCAATGTAAGATTTAACCATTTGAAAATTACGAAAGGAAGTCCCAGGGGCCTCCTTGCAGCTTCTGCATAGACTGATGGCTCAGCATCCGTCTCTCTGGTAGAGCTAAATGACCTGGAGAGAAAAATACAAATATAAATAGGTGGGTAGTTCTTCCTTATTTTCCAAGTTCTGCAGCTTTTTCAAAGAAACATCTCACTTGGATTGATTCAGACTTATGGACATGGCTGCGGGGAGGGAAGGAAGGGTGGGAGATATATAGAGAGAAACATATACATTACTATATGTAAAATAGATAGCCACTGGAAACTTGCTGTATGATTCAGGAAGCTCAAATCAGGGCTCTATGACAGCCTAGAGGAGTGAGATGGGGAGGGATGTGGGAGGGATGTTCGAGTGGGAGGAGACATTGGTAAACCTATGGCTGATTCATGTTGATGTTTTGTAGAAACTAATGCAATACTGTAAAGCAATTATCCTTCATTTAAAAAATAAATAAATTGAAAAAACAACAAACAAAAATCAGAAAATGGCATTATTCAACAACCATACTGAACTACTCTTTACTTCAAGGCTTTCAGTACTTACTATAAATCCGCATCCACAAAATAGGGCAGACCAAGATCAAGTTTTGTTAAACCCTTTTGGAAAGGTACCTGTGATTAACTGTTACATTCTTTCATGGTTTAAAATCTAAACCTTTATATTTTAAGCAAAAGTTAACACATTTTCATAATTTAATAGTTGTCTTTGCCTGTCGTCCTACTAGAGAAGTTTCTTGAGGATTAGTGCATATGCTTCTATGCTGTCTTATCACTTATTGCATATTCAACCTTTGTTATAACTTTATGACCCACTTGCCAGTGTTAATTGCCAGAGTATTAAGTGTTTCCGTAAACCAACAGGCAGTTTTGACATCTTCTAGAATGGCTAGTTTGCTTGTGATTAATTCCAAAGCTAGAAAATATATATTCAAGATACTAAAAGTTGGATGTGGAAAAAGGGACTTAACCCTTTTTCTCTCTCCTATTTTTGTCCGTCCCTGGGTTCCCTCAATTTTCTTCCTAGAATTTGTCATGTTCATAGCTCAGTTGTTAAAGAATCTGCCTGCAGTGCAGGAGACGCTAGTTCAATTCCAGGGTCAGGAAGATCCACTGGAGAAGGGATAGGCTACCCACTCCAGTATTCTTGGGCTTCCCTTATGGCTCAGTTGGTAAAGAATCTGCCTGCAATGCGAGGGACCTGTGTTCCATTCCTGGGTTGCGAAGATCCCCTGGAGAAGGGAAAGGCTACCCACTCCAATATTCTGGCCTGGAGAATTCTATGGAGTGTATAGTCCAAGGGGTCGCAAAGAGTCAGACACGACTGAACAACTTTCACTTTCACTTGAAGATTTTCTGACCCCAGGGAAAGGCTTACAGACCCCATAATATACTCTTGCCTATGGAAACACTTTTCCCTAATTCATCTATATGCCATTTTCACTTTGGAAATCACTGGTTTCCAACCCACATTTATGCTACTGCTACTTCTAATGTCTCGAATGGAAGCCCTTTCTCCAGTTTTCCAAAATATTGATATTGATCCCCCAGGAATTTGTTCAGAAGTTACATCTCTATGAAGCTTCATCTCTGCTGCCTTCATTTTTGGTGACTTGACTTCACCAGAAAATACTGGTTTCTCTTTTTATACTCGTAACTCTTACAGAGCTCATTACATGTGCTCATCAACATGCATCTACACACAAATTTTCCACATTGAGCCAAGAGTTTCCATAAAGAAAGAGCTCTGCCTAACCCATTTTTGGGTTCCTTATATCTGGCTTTGCACCTCACACACAGAAAAGGTTCAATAAATGCTTTATGGAGCGAGTAGGACCGCAATGAACCTTAGAGATTATCTGGCTAATGTCTTTACTATTTTGTAAGTGAATCAAAAATGTGGCTTATAGAATTCATTTGGTTATTAGCCCACGGTCATTGTCAGTACCTGATAATTCTCCTTTTGCATTATTGGTTTCTTGCTACCTAAAAATAATAAGAATTAATAAAAAGATGCCCTGTTTGTATAGTGCTTTTTATTTTCAGCATACTTTTATCTTCTTCAAATTGGTGAGGTTGACAGGACGGGAATTATTTCCCCCATACTACAGATACAGGACAAAAGGCTTAAGTGATTCAATCAAGATCGTAGGTGGAAAGGCAAGTGCTTGAATTAGGGCCTGTCTTCCTCAAACCCTTCATGAGTCCTTCAGTCATCACTGGAAGTTGAATGAACACCCTGGTTTTGTTTCACTATGTGGCATTAGGCAATTTCAGATGTCTGCTTGGAAGAGCATACATTTTACTTATTTCCCAGCTGAAAGTAGAGAATTATATGTTGAACTGTTCCTGGGAAAAAAGTGCCTTGGGGGAATTCATTCTCAATGGTTTAGAAGAGGAAGCTCAGACTTTAGATCCAACTTTACATCCTGGGGGTAGAAATTAGTTGGAAGTGAACTTGAGCCTTGCTTATTTCCAGAGCTAAACACACAATCAAAGGTCATGTGAAGTTTTAAAAAAATTTTTTAGTTATAAAATGGGGTGCATGTTTATTGCTGGTATTTTAGAAAACAGAAATCTACAAAAGAAGGATATTTCAGATGTCTCTAATTTATCACTAGGAATCTGCTATTAACATTTTAATATAAACTCTGGAACTAAATTGCTTGGGTTTAAATCCTGGTTCTGCAACTTACTAGTTTAAGGGCAAGGAAACCGTTATCTCACCTTTTGGGTTCTGAGTGTACTTAGTTACGAAACGGGAATCATAATATTGGTTACATTAGAAGGTACTTGTGAGCATTAAGTGAATGTATAGCTTAAAGAATTTAAAAGAATACTTGATATGTGCATGTAGTATGTACTCATGTAGTATTATATCTCTAGTCATTTTATTTTTTAAAAAATCTGGAACATAATACTGGTGTACAGCTTTTTACCTTACATTTTCTGCTTGGTATATCATGAACATTTTTTTACACCCACTTTCTTCTTTTAGAGCATGAATTTATGAATTACATTATCCCATTGTTAATTCCTATCATAATTGGTCTAACCATCCTTACTTATTTGTTTCTAATCCTTGACAATTGTACATTACACTGTAAAGTACAGTATGCTATATGTCGTGTGAATGGCCCTGATAATTTCTTTGGGATAGATTCCTGGAAGGAGAATTAATGTTCAAAAGAGTCTATTCTTTAAAAATTTTCAAATTATTTACCTTTTTAAAAAAAGTAGCTTTATTGAGATATACTTTATGTATCAAACAATTTACACAACTGAAATATATAATTCAGTGGTAATTATAAAATGTATAATTCAGTAGTATCAGTGAATTGTACACTTAAAATTATTAAATGGTAAATATTATATTATCTATATATTACATGTGAGACTTCCCAGGTGGTGCTTGTAGTAAAGAATCCACCTGCCAATTCAGGAGATGCACGAGACATGGATTTGATCCTTGGGTTGGGAAGATCTCCTGGACTAGGAAATGACAACCCACTCCAGTGTTCTTGTCTGAAGAATACCATGAACAGAGGTCTGAGTCCATGGGCTCGCAAAGAGTTGGACACGACTGAGTGAGCACAAACATGTATTACATTACTTTAAAATTATTGTAAAATGTAAGTAATATAATATTTATCATTTTCATAATTTTTAAGTGTATAATTCAGTGGTATAAGTTATATCCATGATGTTATGCAAACATCACTGCTATTTCCAAAGCTTTTTCATGCTTCAGACTTTAATCATTAAGCAGTCTCATTCTTTCTTTCCCCTCAGACCCTGATTATTTCTAACTTCTGCCTGTATAAATTTACTTATTCTAGATATTTCACCTAAAATGGAATTATAAATGGTCTTTTTGTGTCTGTCATTTCACTAAGGATGATGCTTTCAAAGTTCATGTTGTGGTGTTTTATAAGAACTTCTTTCCTATTTATAGCTGAATAATATGCCAATATATGTTTATACCATATTTTGTTTATCTATTCATGTGTGGAGGGACATTTGGTTTTGTCACACGAGTGTATGTTCCTCAGTCGTCACAACAAAGATTTGGAGTGATGGACATTAAAGCCCCCTCTGCGTGTCACAGCTCTCAGGTCTTGGATAGACCGTGTTATAGCTCTCCTCTCAGGTCTTGGATAGACCGTGTTATAGCTCTCAGGTCTCGAATGGACCATGTTATAGCTCTTAGACAAATCAGTGTTACAGCTCAGTGTTACAGCTGTATTTTATTTAGAAGATCGCAGGACGGGGCGTGAGGGCACGTCGATCTAAAGACACGAAGAGAAGAGCGCCCCAGCGCACAGGAGAGAGAGAGAGCTAGCTTTGGCTCCTCTATTTATATGTTTATCTCTCCCTGGGCCTGTCCTGTGTAAATTGGGCCAGCCAGGAGTGTTGTTTGTTTTACCTGAGGTCCTCACTCCTGTCCTCCGACCTTCTTTTGTTCTATTTTCGCGGGCTTTTCCCTTCCTTGTCTTTTAGCCACTGCCATTTTGGACTCCTTGTCCCTGTTCTACCTACCTAACAGTTTGTTCCTGTCTTTTGACTGTTTTTAATAGTGCTGCAGTGAACGCTGGCATTGAACTATCTGTTCCATGTCCCTGCATGCCGTTCTTCCGGGTGTATACCCATGTGGAACTGCTAGGTCATATGGTAATTCTGTGTTTAGAGTTTTGAAGAACCACTGAACTGTTTTCCAAGCAGCGCCACCGTTTTCTACCGTCGGTGGATGAGTGTTTCTGGTTCTCCACACTGAGGGTGACCCTTGTTATCTCCCTAGTCCTTTTGTTATCATTATCTAAAATGTGTGAAGCGGTATTTCACTGCGGCCTTTACTTACATTTCAGTAATGATTAATGATGTTGGACATCTTTCAAGTGCTTATTCACCATTTGGAAATGTTCTTGGGAGAAATGTCTGTTCAAGTCTCTGCCCATTTTTAAACTAGGTCGTTTATTTTTTGTTGTATCAGTTATTTGCCTTTTAAGAGATGATTTTCTAAATTTGTGCTTGTAAAGACTTACCATGGAAGAGATAATTTAGCTCCTTAGAGTTTGTATTGTAATCTGTTTTGGTGGTAGTAGAATGACCATTCATTAGAATCCTTTCTTCATATAAAGAGCGTGGTTATGTGCCAGGCTCTGTGTTGGGTTGCTTGGTATATACATATGTGTCCTGCTTTTAAGGTGTCAGTTTTATCCCCAATGCTGACTGGAATCCACGTTTTTTTTTTTTTTTTTCCTCTGTGCAGAAGCTATTTCTTTACCGAAAAGTCCTCTTCAGCTTGGAAGCATGTCCTTTGCCAAGTATAATTATATAGTATTTTGTGACCCTGTACAGAGTGTGAAATGTATATTCTTAGCACAGACTGACAGCATTCCCTAGCACTGTAAGACGCTGCTAAAGTATCTGAAAAGGCTTCTGTGAAACCAAAGGAGGGTTTTAATGCTTTGGATCCAATGTTGATTCTGTCAATAATACATTTATTTTGGGTTTCCTTCTGGCTTGCTTTATTCCAATCTCCATTTCAGCACTTTGAAGCTACATGGAGGTAGTATTTTTCAATACACCTTGAATTAGTCCCCAAAACACACCAGAGCATAGAGTGATATTGAAATAATATAACCAGAAGGAAAGATAAACTTGTTAATAGAACCATCCACAAGAAAGCCTGAGTCCACTGAAGCAAACACCTGTATGTTCCTTTTACTTTTAAAAATCTCATCCGTAGTTCTCCTCCATTAAATTTGCTGGCAGGGTTTTCCAGCTAGGAGTCAAATTTGGATCTTGTCTGAGCTGACTGCACCCTAGGCTCAGAATGAGTAATGGTGATTGGAGAAGTGATGTGCTTTTTTTTCCTCATCTGTGAACCCTACTGGGCTTTCCCGAAACTAACTACTCGACATCCTGTTTTTCTTTACTGTTGTCATCTGGCCGTAGCAGGGCAGGAACACTGAGGACAGGAAAGTCTGGGTGATACTGAAAGTCCTCAAAGTCTGATTCCATCTGTGGGTCTGACCCCAGGCCCTGAGCTAGAGTAACAGCCAGTTGAGTTCAAGTGTGTTCTCAAGCAGGACATTGGATCATGGGTTGGTCCCATGTACATGAGTGTGGGGATCATGGTCATGGCATTAATTATTGTACTGAGCTCTTTCTACAGGTCAAACCAGTTACTGTGCTAAATGTCTGCATGCTCTCTCACTCAGTCATGTCTCACTCTTTGCGACCCCATGGACTCGCACCCACCAGGCTTCTCTCTCTGTGAGATTACCCAGGCAAGAATACTGTGCTGCTGCTGCTGCTAAGTCGCTTCAGTTGTGTCCAACTCTGCGACCCCATAGATGGCAGCCCACCAGGCTCCCCTGTCCCTGGGATTCTCCAGGCAAGAACACTGGAGTGGGTTGCCATTTCCTTCTCCAGTGCATGAAAGTGAAAAGTGAAAGTGAAGTCGCTCAGTCATGTGTGACTCTTAGCAATACCATGGACTGTAGCCTACCAGGCTCCTCCGTCCATGGGATTTTCCAGGTAAGAGTACTGGAGTGGGGTTCCATTGCCTTCTCCAAGAATACTGTAGTGGGTACCATTTCCTACTCCAGGGGCTCTTCCTGACCCAGAGATCGAACCTGTGTCTCCTGCATCAGCCTGTGGATTCTTATTACTGAACCACCTAGGAAGCCCACTGTGCTAAATACTTGACCTGAATTATTTAATTCTCGCATCAACTTCAAGAAGCAGACAATTATTTTCTGTGTTTTAAAGACACGGAGACTATCAGAGTGACTAAGTGATGTTTCCAAGACATGTGCCTTGCAGGTGATGGGGTTGGGATTCTGAACTGACTATGTCTTGACTCTGTACTGAAGAGTTTTCTTAAGAGTGGGTACTTTTCAGAAACAGAGAACAAACTCGTGGTAACCAGTGTGTGAGTGTGGTGGGGGGAACAATATAAGGGTGAGGGGGAATAGGAGGTACAAAATCTTGGGTGTAAAATAGGCTACAAGGATGTATTATGCAGCATGGGAAATATAGCCAATATTTTGTAATAACTGTAAATGGAATGTTGGAGAAGGAAATGGCAACCCTCTCCAGTATTCTTGCCTGGAGGATCCCCATGGACAGAGAAGCCTGGCGGGCTACAGTCCATTAGGTCGCAAAGAGTCGAACATGACTAAAGCGACTAAGCACACGCATCAATGAAGTGTAACCTTTACAACTGTATAAAAATGCTTAAAAAATAGAAAACAAAGGAAGGGTGCTTTGTCTATTGCCACATCAGTTCCCACTGGCCACAGATGATGTTCCCTGTTGATGATGTTTTTCTGATGTTGCAATTAATTGCCTCTGGCAAGAGAAAAAGAAGCCTTTCTTTAATTGTTATCTGGACCTGTTCCCTCTCCTGATGCCCTCCCCAACCCATGTGAGGCATTTATCCTCTTGTCTGCTCTGGCCTCTTGTTCTTCCTTCTCGTCTCATATGTGGAATCTCTGATGCTCAAGAGGAATATCTTTGGTGATGCTTGTTTCTGTTGGTAAGCATTCAAGTTCTAGACACCGGGAATGAAGCTGGCAAAGTGCATGCACTGCTTCTCTTCATTACTCCCATTGCCTTTTGTAATAGTACTTTTTGTTTATTTTGCACTGATCTGGGAAGATGAGAATTGCAGGATGGAGCTTGGTTAGACTTGCTTGTAATTGAGAGGCTGGTGGGGGGCAAGCCTGTACATGGGGCAGCAAGAGGTTGGTTCCTGGTAGTGACCGAAAGAAAACCACCCCCTGCACAGCTCACTTTGCTCCCAGCTCTTTCTTCATAGCACTATTTTATGTCAGACTCAAGATCAACTGAATTGATTTAGCTCTTTTTCCTATCTTTCCCCATAGAATTTAAACCTTACAAAGGAAGAGGTATTTCTCTGTACAGTGTGTGTCTGTGTGTTGTACTTTTCCTGTTGTATCCATGGTGCCTAGAATAGCACCTGACAAACAGTAGGCGCCCAATATTGTTTGAAAGCAGGAGGACTGGCCCACAGAGAGTCCAGTGAGCCACAGAGAGCAGGGCTCATGGTGGTGACGGAAGAGGGTGGAGCCTGGTTACGTGGGATCACTTAAGGGTATACTCTGGATTTAGGATGATCTGCACAGTGCAGTTGGAGAAGGCAATGGCACCCCACTTCAGTCCTCTTGCCTGGAAACTCCCATGGACGGAGGAGCCTGGAAGGCTGCAGTCCATGGGGTCGCTAAGAGTCGGACACGAGACTGAGCGGCTTCACTTTCACTTTTCACTTTCACGCATTGAAGGAAATGGCAACCCACTCCAGTGTTCTTGCCTGGAGAATCCCAGGGATGGGGGAGCCTGGTGGGCTGCCATCTATGGGGTCGCACAGAGTCAGATACAACTGAAGCGACTTAGCAGCAGCAGCAGCATCAAAGTGCAGTAGAAAACATTGCATTCAATGTGGAATGTGATGTAAATTACCACTCTTTATCCCCCAATAGGGAATTACCACAATTTCTCTCTGTAAGTTATGTTAGGTTGCACTTAAAAAAATATTAGCCATATTATTCAAATACTGGCATTTATTCTCTAACACAGTGGATTAGAACCCAAAAAGAAAGGGGGTTAGAAGTTTTACTATGACTTTCTACCTGTGTGGGATAGAAATGCAGAGAAATCAACATCTGGGTGATATTTCTGCCTCTTTTTCAAAGAATGGCCTTTTTTTAAATGAAAAGGCATGCCATTACAAGCTTTTAAAAAAGCATCTGTGAGTTTACTGTGTGCGTATATTTGAGATGATTATGCTGTTTCAGTTATTTATTTTTATACCTGCTCTTGGGTTAATCCCCATTAACAAGAAACACTAGTCAAATAGAGCAGTTATTTTGCACATGAATAAATGAACAATAATGTTGTAGGTTGGAGACCATGTATCAGACATTTTGCATATTCTTCATATTTAATCTGCACAGAATGATCTTTGAGAAAGGGGGCATTATTTTCCCCTTAATAAGATGAGAGTATGAATCACACAGATGGTAAAGAATCTGCCTGCAGTACAGGAGACCCGGGTTCTACCCCTGGGTTGGGAAGATCACCTGGAAAAGGAAATGGCAACCCGCTCTAGTATCCTTGCCTGGAAAATCCCATGGACAAAAAAGCCTGGTGGGCTGCAGTCCATGGGGTTGCAAAGAGTTGGGCACGACTGGGTGACTAACACTTGTATGAATCCCATGTAGATTAACAAACCCGCCATCTCTGAGGGCAAATGCAAGGAAGAGTCTGGATGCAAGACCAGGTGTCCCTAAAATCCAAGAACATTGTAGCTACATCATCCAGCCTCTGTGGAGGGTTAACAGCTTTCTGGAACAGCAGTGCTCATCAGGAGTGCAAGTGTTCTGAAACCCAGGTCTTCTGACGCCTGAGCCATTTCTGCTCTTTTCCACTCTAAGAGGATGCATCAGTTTCTGCTTCTAATTAATTCTCCAAGTGCGGAGCCAACTTGGTAAGCACCAGGGCAAAGCAGGAGGGAGCACTCAAAAACAGACAAGGAGCATCCTGAACCCTCCCATCCAGATGCACGGTGTGACCTTTCACCTCCCTATTCATAACGAATGAGTTTTTAATCTGGGAAATGAGGGCCCTGGAGGGGATGCTGGCCGGGGTCTCTTTTATGGCTAGACTTCAATGAAACACAAAGTTAATTGCATCTGATGCACAAAAATGTATTAGATCTGGGAAATGTCAGAGCAAATGGGTGGCCAGGTGAGGGTCTGAATTCACAGTCATATTCTTAGCACCACACTCTCCTGACTGTAGCCATCATGGGTCTTGATTTCTGCCTGGGAAGCTCTACAAACCTAGAAGTTTGTGTCATCCAGTGGGCAATTCACAGCCTTCACATGCATGTGGAATGAGTCCTCCTCTGGATCTTTTTCGGGGAGGATCACTGCTTCCCATGAAATTTCCTCTCTGAGAAGTAAGTTGAAGCTTACTTATTGGACTCATTCTCCAATATGAAAGAAATAGAGAACTTAATTGCTTCCCACCTCTGTAAGCTTCCCAGATGATTTGGTTGGGCTTTGGAAATTGTGTCCTTAGGAATATATGTATCTTAAAAAATAAGCTATGGCTTGGAGATCCTGTTTTTTTTTTTTTTCAAGGCAATTGGAGCCTCCTTTATCAGCTTTTTCATGCTAATTGTTCTTTCTCGTCTCTAACATCTATCCTTTCAGGAGCTACATACATATTCAATTAACTCTACATGAGCTTTCAGTTGAAAACAAATGTACCTTGAAAAAATTTCCCTTTTATCAAATAGACTTTTGTCTACATATAACTTTCTTCCGAGAGATTCTGATACATTATAGAATAAAAAATGCTTTTTGTCCCATGGAGTCATCTAGATACTATGAAGTCATATTTGGGTGTGGTGAGAGAAAAGCATGTTTTTGGGGAGTGGTTGTGATTTCTCTTGTGAGCTAAGAGACAGGATTATTTCCTGTTACCTCAAATGACAGCTTTGTTGTTCAAAAGGTTTCCATTTAGGCTTTTCTGGCCCTTTTTAGCAAGTAAACTTTGTTTTTGAGTATTATTAAGCTTAACAGACTCTAAACATACACACACACAGAATGAAGATTTGACTTCTGGGATTTGATATATTTTGGGGAAGAGTTAGGATGTGCAGAGGGTGTGAGAGAAAAAAAGCAAACGAAACTTCGTCCATCAAGAAGGACTTATAATGCAGGAAGACCAAGAACGTGGCTCAGGGCACAGCAAAATCTGAATTAAGCTTTAACTTATCATAATCGCTCCCATCAGAAAAAGTGCCAATTCTTCCTATTTTTCTAATTCCCTGCATTGGTATAAGGTGAATTATTCCTATTAATTTTTAAAATTAAATTACATTAGAAGAGGCTTGTTGAAAATAGAAATACCATCTTATTACCTCTTGTGTAGAAAGGCTGATTTTTGGTAGATTGCTTGCTTAATTGGCTTCCTTAATCACATTTTTAATCAGCTTGATTTTCTACTGGGCATACTTATGATCACTACAATGATTAATCATTTTCAGGAAAAAACGGGATTCACTGAAATCTTTTGTCAGATGATCTTTCAGATGGAGGTAATACAGCTCCCATTCCCTATGAAACTTTTTTATATAATAACCAACTTGGGTTTGGAATTGATCAGATTGGTAAGATTCAATAATTGTAACCATTCATTTGTTAATTTTTTAGCAGCAGTAACATTTCTGACAGTCTTGGTTTCTTTACGAAATTCAGTTGCATAGGAGGTATAAAGCCCATTCTGAATCTCCTCATTTATCAAATAATTAAACGGGAGCATAGCAAGGCAAAGAAGAAGCATGGGAAGATGAAGCATCTTTAATGAAAGATGAAAATGAATGAATACTGAGAGAAACCAGTGTTTCTGCTTAATTTTCAGTGTGGGTATGAAGCAAATAGGCAGAAAAGGAAAGCTAGCTAGAGATGCACATCAGTCTTTAACTGTTCCCTGGCTCATTCATTCCTTTGACCTGTTCTTGTCTTTAGCTATATCTGTACATGTTCCAAGCACCCTTTTCCTCCCAAACCCAGCGTGTGTCTCTGTCTCCTGGCACATACCATTTTAGTTGGGGAAGCTGAGCTATTGAGGGACGCTAAGACATCATCAGCGTGAACGGAAGGTAAGGGGATGAAAAATGTATCAGATACAGCTGTGTTCTGGCCATTGTTTTGAGGAAGTTGCAATACCAGAATTTGCCAGTAGGTTGCTTATGGTGTTGGACAGATCATTTCAGAACAGAGACCCTTGGTTCTCTAGTCTTTATAATGAAGGGTTTCCACGGTCTTTTCTAAATAGAGCATTCTCAACTTCTCCTGTACTCCTTTTATCCTCTTGGCCATGAACTTGGGGTGTGGTTTCCCTTGAATGGAGCTGAGAGTGCCAATTTAATTCTAGCCTGGAATCTTTCTCCAAAAGACTCCTTAATCTTAACATAAAGAACCTTGTTACTTCGTAATTGAGTAAACTGGTAATGGGTAGAATTAAGGGAGATACTGACCAGGGTCAAAAAATAGAGGCTTCTTCTGTATGTTATCTACTGCTATGAAACTTAGTACCTTTTGAAATACCACAAATTCATTATTCCCAGAATCCAGAATCCTGTTGGATTGGCTTTTTTACATGCAGCTCCAGATTAGGGTTCTTAGAAAGTGAAGATATAAGTTGCAAAGCTTCTTGAAGCTTAGGTTCTGGGACTTGAATAGTGTCAATTCTCCTACATTCTACTGGTCAAAGCAGCAAAAGGACAGTCTGAATAGAAGACTTGGGAAATAGAATTCACCACTTGTTGGGAGGTATGGCAAGGAGTTTGTGGCTGTATTTAATCTACCACACGTGGACTATCATCTCATCCTCCAAGATCCATGCCACATGCTTAGTTAAGACACTTTTTTGGCCGGGTCAATATGCAGCCTTAAAATCCTTTTTAACACAGTGCTCCAGGCAGCCACCACAAATCAATCATAACTGCCACAAGAAATGAAATGTATCTGCCATCTGGACTCTGCAGTGAGCTATTGATGGAGGCTGGGTAGGAAATTCAGAGCTCCTGGCTTTCATTCCAGCGTCTTTTCTTTCTCCATCACTCTGTCTCCTCACTTTTGGTCAGTTCTTTAATATATCTCAAATTATTTTTAAAAAGTCACTTATTTCTATCTCTAAACTTTCTAAAAATATGCATCTTTTGAGTTTCTGAACAATACCATCATGTGTTATGTGTTTCCTACATAGATTATGGCATAAACTGCTGTTTTAAGTGTTATCAATTTGGATACCACCTTAACCAATGATAAAACTTGGATCAATTCAAATGATGACATCTGGATCAATAATGCAGCAGTGGGTATTATGTGACTCTCGACATGAAATGATGAGAAAGTTACAATATCTCCCCTGAGCATTCTTGCCAAATCCAAGAGTTGAGAAGCAATCAGACAAACACAGATCATGAGATATTTCACAAAAGAATTAGTTTGAAATCTTAGAAAGGCGTCAGTTTCTTGCAAAATTTGCACCCACCCTCCAAAAATAGGTGAAGGACTGTGCTAGATTAAATTCAATGAAAGAGACATTTAAAATTTTCAGTTCATGATTCTATATTGGATTTGACTTTGGATTTTAAAAAGTTATAAAAGACCTTATTAGGACAATTGGGGATTGCATATTAGATAGTATTATTGTATCAATGTTACATAATTTTGTGTGTGATAATTTGTCAGTTATATAGGAGCATGTCCTTATTTCTAAAGAAAAAGGATGATGTATTAATATTTAGAGGGGAAGACTCAAGATATTTGCAACTTATTTTCAAATGGGTCAACAGAAAATATGAATATTATATATATATGTACATGTATGTATACAGTATATATATATATGAATATGAACATATAAGATGTTTTTTATTACTGAAGGAGAGAGAAAGCAAATGTGGCAAAAATATTAATTTACAAATGAAGGTGATACATCCATATGTATTCATCATACTTTTAATTTTTTTGAAGGTTAGAATATTTTCAAATTAAAGTCACTAATTTGTGATTTGTGGTTGAGACAATGCCTGATTTTGAGCTATTCTGATAAAGTATCCAGTGCCAACTATATGATTAAATTCTAAGGAATTCAATTTCAGAATGCTGCATTTCTAAAAGGCACATTTTCTTTACTTACAGACATATGCCAGGAGAAGAATCTCATGTATAGGCAGTTGTTTGAATATGGTAATTGATAGGAAAAGTTGACCAAGTAGAAAACTGTAATGTGTCATAATAAAAGATGGTGAGATTTGCCTATATGTTCTGTGGGCATCATGGTTCACAGAGTTATATATTATCCCAGAAGCCTAGGATGACAAGGGTTTCATTTCATTCTGCTCATATTCTGTGAATGACTTTGAGCAAGTCATTTTAAGTTGGGTGGAAACTTGGTCCTCCCATAAAATGGAGAAGCAAATTCTGATTTACATTTTGGATTAATTACCCAAGTGCAAAGTTTTATAAACATCCAAATGTTCAATCTTGAAGACACATAGAGTATTGCCATGCTGAGGAGCTCAGGTAATACTTACTGATTCTGCACCTGTTTAGAGGTTTCCTTACAGGATCCTGTGTAAAGTTTCATCCTTTACCTGTGAGTTACTGTGCTGAGAAATCTGCCTGTATTTTAATAAATATGTTTTCCTACATAGCTCTTAATTTTTTCTTATATAAGGCTGGGTTTTGAGGAGGAGGTCTAGATAGAAAAAAATACCCCTGACTATGTCATCTGTGAAGGGGTTGTGCCAACTGTCTGTGCTCTAGAAGTGTGGGTGGTTGAAAATCTATGAAATAATTAGCCACTCTAAACTGTGCTTCATAATGTCTAAAAATACTGCTCTTCTTAGAGAAGGCTGAGTCTTCTGTAGATTCAGAGGAGAAGAGATTAGCCATGATCTGGGTGTAACAGGGTTGGGAATGGTTTGGGTGGATGAAGGAGATCTGAGAAAAGAAGTCTGGCGTGCATGTTCATCGTGTGCACAGACATTGCAGGAGGAACTCCTGTGCCGACACAGTTGTTGTTTAGTTGCTAAGTTGTGTTCGACTCTTTGGGACCCCATGGACTGCAGCATGCCAGGCTTCCCTCTTCTTCACTATTGCCCAGAGTTTGCTCCAATTCATGTCTGTTGAGTCAGTGATGCCATCCAACCATCTCATCCTCTGCTTCAGTCTTCTCCTTTTGCCTTCAGTCTTCCCCAGCATCAGGATCTTTTCCAGTGAGTCAGCTCTTTGCATCAGGTGGCCAAAGTATTGGAGGTTCAGCTTCAGCGTCAGTCCTTCTAGTGAATATTCAAGGTTGATTTCCTTTAGGATTAACTGATTTGATCTCCTTGCAGTCCAGGGGACTCTCAAGAGTGTTTTCTAGCACCACAATTTGAAGGCATCAATTCTTTGGTGCTCAGCCTTATTTATGGTCCAACTTGATATACACTTGGAGTCCTGCCTGTTGGATGAAACTGAGTGATATTGTTGGATAAGAACAGTGAAAGCAGTGCAAAACTCATGGTAGGCAATACAGATTGTTGAATAGGGGACTGACTGGAGAGGCAGTAAATTTGAAACTAAGTAATGCATGGCAACATCATGCAGAGAAAGAGCAGCAGATATCTTTCCCTTGGAAACTTTGTGTGAGGATGAGTATTCAGCTCTGAAATACAGGCTCTAGTGAAGCACCATTCGGGAAGTTTCAGAGGAGTAAGGTTCTATGGAAGTAGTAGGTGATGAGGGTTGTGATCGATTAGTGATGTCTGCAGAGGTCAAAGGTGGAACCATAATAGCACATGAGTCATGTATTTTCTGTTTCTGAACTCAAGGGAAGAATAAAACAAAAATTCCAACCTATGTGATGGAAAAAATAATTGGCAACTGGTTTGGAAGAAAACGGATGATTTGGTTTCAGTTTGAGGACCTTCTATTTGAGAACAACACGTTAAGTACATCTGAGGTCACTGTCGCTAGTTCCTGCCACGGGCTTTGATGCACTTACCAGAGGGTGTTCAGAATAGAGAGGGTGTAGACACTGGAACTGCTTTGAGGTCAAGTGAATACACAAGTAAGCTGCTTGTTTGTACACACACACACATTTTCTTGTCACGATCACTCCCTGTTCCACATATCTGTTTAATTCACGTGTCATTTGGTGAATAGTCACCATGTAGTACGGTCAGTCAGCTGGCCGCTGCATTACTCCACTCATTAGTGTGAGAAAGGACAAAGAGTATAGCATTCTTCTTTAATCCAGAGGAATCTTTAAAGAATTATAAACAATAATCATTGAAACTTGATGATTATAGCAGGCAAGAATCAGTGCTTAATTTTGAGACATTGTGATTGGAACTGGTGCCTCGGATGGAGTTTGGGTTCCATATTTAATTTATAAGCTCTGTGCCTTGGAATCATACTTCCTCCCACTGGGCCTTGGTTTCTATAGCTGAAAAGAGGAAGTACTGTATACACTAGGGATGGTGAGTGTGTACTGTCTCTCTTTTACCCTGTGTCCCTGGTAAACAGGGTCTTTGCCACTGATCTTGGATGAGGTGTCACAGGCATTTCAGTACTTGGCTTGTGACCAGGAAATTTTTGTTGTCTTCACGATTTCAATCACAAATGAAAAATAATGAACAAGAATAGCCATGGCAAATATTTGTTGAGTTTTTGTATGTGCTGGGTCCTGTGCTAAGCACTTTATTTGTAATATGTTAAGATGTATATAAACTTGTGTGTGTTTTCAATTAAGAAGGAGGATGGTTAAAAGCAAGTGGAATTTTTGGCTCAAACTATGAGATTAGAGGATCAAAATTAATTGGGATAACTTAAGAAAATGGCCAGTGGTGGCAAGAAAACAGGGCTCACTTTTTCATTTCTAAAAACCTAATCTAATAGAACATCACTGACCAAGTGTTTTACCAAGGGAATTAATGATTAGGTGAATGAGTAAAATTGTGTGCCAAGGATTGTTCTCAGCTCATGGATCCAGCTTCTTATTGTCGGATCAAAATCTACTGACCTGTTAATACCTTTATTCTGTAGTATTCACCTTATTCTCTCCACTAGGAACTTTCAGGTTTTAAAATAAGGCCCAGTTGATCATCCTTCATCACATTCTTTCCATTCAAAACCATTGATTATAGACTGTACTTCCTTCATCAGCTACATAAGGAGAGGTTTTAGAAAGTTCTTACATTGGTATACTCATTTGTCATCACTAAACAATAAAGCCCCAAATCATTATCCTCATTCCTTAGAGCTAAGGTTTCAGGTGTATATTAAGTGAAAGAGCAGCTGGTAAAGCTTTTATAAGGTAAAGTCATTATCATGGCTCCTAACAGTAACATCATGCCTGCATTAGGACTGTACCCTGCTTTAAAGAATATAGGCCAGTTATTTAAATAAATTATCCCTAGTTTCACCTGTTAATACTTTGAAAAGAAAGTCAGCTGAAGACAGCATTAGTGAATTCTGACAGTTGGGATACAAATTTATTATGACAAGTTAATTTTCCTTTTAGTTTCTAGGACTTTTATAAAATAAATGGACCTACACAGTGTATTGAATTAATGGATTTTATTTTTCATCTGAAGGAAGAAGAAAAAAAAAAAGCTTATGAAGTACTACCCTAGAACTCCAGGATGTTCATTGAATTTCTGGCTCATAATATAGCTTCTAAAAAAGCAATTATAACTTTCATCTTAAACTTCTTCCAGTGACAAATCTCTCCGGAGTGACACTGGATTCCTTCCTTAGAGAGCATCTCTTTTCTCAGGGGAAATGATACTCAGCAGCATCCAAAATAGTTTTAGCCAAAATTAAACTATGGAAATTGGATCCAACCCAAATTTGCCATGATTGCATACATATATGTCAATTACATCTCTCGCCCTTAAGACTTTCCCAAATTCTCTTGCTTCCCATATCACATAAACACCTGTCTGCCACAGATGCATGTTGCCATCTTCTGTCCCTGGACTCTCCATATGAGATATGAAACTATTACATTTTTAGCTAACGTTTTTTCCAGCAGACTGGCTAAGCCCAGTGTTGGTTCCCATTTCTTGATACTTGGTAGCTGAGAGAGATTACTCTAGCTGCTAATATGGTCCTACCTGTGTTGGAGTCTTCATCAAAAGACACCAAGCCTGCTAGGGATGAGGAAGTACAGGGTGTCTGTTCATGACCTGCTTCCCTCATCATTGCCCACACTGTCAAGCCGATGTCCCACACAATGTGGATGAAGGGATTACTGTGACAGTGTCTGTCCACATCCATTTATTCCCAGCACCCAAGGCAGACTCTTCGGCTGCACTGCATGTCAGTTTGATTATCTTAGAGGCTGGAGACATGGAGCAGAGAGTGAAATTTTTCAAATGCTGATTGAGAAAGACTCATGTAGTGCAGTCAGACAGAAGTGGGCAGATAAGAGTTTCCCAGAGAGTGGGCGCACAGCACACTCTGTGATTACTATTACTATTAATATTATTATTATTCTGTAATCAATGTGATTTCCTAGACACATTCCTAAAAGTTCATTCTCTAATAGAGTTCTCAAGAGAAATAAAAAAAAAAGTGAGCAGCTCTATGTTGCTTCTGAAATAAAGATTGTTGACAAAGCTTCTATCCATCCATGTAACGGAAAAGGCACTGTGTTCACTTCTCCATTATTTAGGAGTGACCAGATGGAAAAAAAAAAACCTTCACCCTCTACTTTAATATCTTGATATACTCCTTATGTAGAAAGTAAAGATCTATATCATAAGTGGGTAGAACTTAATTTTAGAAGGAGACTGGGTAGCCAGCATCAGCATCAGTATCCATGTGATGCTTGATTCAACTGCATTTTCAGCGCCTGGTTGAAAGCTGTAGAGCCATTATCTTTTCAACATAACCATAATTTCCAGTTCTGTTTATAGCTACCAAAGGTACCACTTAAGAACTCTTTCATAAAAAATGCCAAGTCATTAATTGATGTATTTCTGGCTCATAAAGTAGAAACAAATTTCCCCCAGAAGAAATGAGTTTTTCAAACAAAATTGAGCATCGTATATATTGTTATAATAAAGCAAAACCTAGCAGGAAGGGTTGGCTAGTAGAGCAACACCACCAGTTAGGTCCTAAATTATTTATTATGTGTGAATCTGAGTGTTCACTTTTGACCATCTTTCCATATCCCTACAATGGCTAATAAACTAATGCTTAGAAAATAAGCACAAGGTCCTTTTATAAATTGTATTGGAAACCTGCCTGGATCCTGTAATCTCAGGCATTTAACTGGTTCCTTGATTTCTATATTTATATACACATGGATTTGACTTGTGTGGGGATTGGTGGTAGGTGTTAGGTTGTTTATAAGAGGGATATAAAAGAAAGCATGATTATCAGTGGTAAAATAATCCAAGTATTGTTCTGGATTTTTTTTTTCTTTTAAATTTTATTTTATTTTTAAACTTTACATAATTGTATTAGTTTTGCCAAATATCAAAATGAATCCACCACAGGCATACATGTGTTCCCCATCCTGAATCCTCCTCCCTCCTCCCTCCCCATACCATCCCTCTGGGTCTTCCCAGTGCACCAGCCCCAAGCATCCAGTATCGCGCATCGAACCTGGACTGGCAACTCGTTTCTTACATGATATTCTACATGTTTCAATGTCACTCTCCCAAATCTTCCCACCCTCTCCCTCTCCCACAGAGTCCATAAGACTGTTCTATACATCAGTGTCTCTTTTGCTATCTTGTACACCAGGTTATTGTTACCATCTTTCTAAATTCCATATATATGTGTTAGTATACTGTATTTATGTTTTTCCTTCTGGCTTACTTCACTCTGTATAATAGGCTCCAGTTTCATCCACCTCATTAGAACTGATTCAAATGTATTCTTTTTAATGGCTGAGTAATACTCCATTGTGTATATGTACCATAGCTTTCTTATCCATTCATCTGCTGATGGACATCTAGGTTGCTTCCATGTCCTGGCTATTATAAACAGTGCTGCGTTGAACATTGGGGTACACGTGTCTCTTTCCCTTCTGGTTTCCTCAGTGTGTATGCTTAGCAGTGGGATTGCTGGATCATAAGGCAGTTCTATTTCCAGTTTTTTAAGGAATCTCCACACTGTTCTCCATAGTGGCTGTACTAGTTTGCATTCCCACCAACAGTGTAAGAGGGTTCCCTTTTCTCCACACCCTCTCCAGCATTTATTATTTGTAG
>NW_011494797.1:2078756-2083356 GCF_000754665.1 Bison bison bison | reverse complement strand
TTTTGGATCACAGCCATTCTGACTGGTGTGAAATGGTACCTCATAGTGGTTTTGATTTGCATTTCTCTGATAATGAGTGATGTTGAGCATCTTTTCATGTGTTTGTTAGCCATCTGTATGTCTTCTTTGGAGAAATGTCTATTTAGTTCTTTGGCCCATTTTTTGATTGGGTCATTTATTTTTTAAGGAAAAAATTATGTATACAAGAAAACCTTAGGTGCTGGATTTGTTTAATGTGCACTATGAAGACAAATGTGGGTTTTTCTTTATATTTGAGGTGATCCTAGCAAATGTGAAACATCAGATACTTGTTTTGCATTATAAAGAGATGGTTAATGAATATCACACTGTAGTGAGTGTTTCAGGGCTTAATAATCAATATCTGTACTATGGAGCCTGTGCTAATTCTATTTAAGTCAATGACTGTGTGTGAACATCTCAGTGAACTAGTTACATTAGCACTGTTTTAAGTACTATGTACCTAGCACTGTGTGTAGCTGAGATGTGAATCATCAGCCAAAGCAGGTTAATGAGCCTTCAATGTCATTGCAGATATACTGAATATATAAGGTTTGGCCTGTCATACAAATGAATAGACATTTACTTAACTTTCATCTCCTGGTTCTTTTATGAAATAGTGCTTTTTACCAGAAGAGATAAGTGTAAAATTGGGAAATTAAAGGACTTTATGCTATTCTTCATAAATGCAACCATATATGTATTTTGAGGAAATACTGTGATTTCAGTAGTATGTGTGGTTGAATGCAGGATATTTTCACACATGTTCAAGGATGTAGACTATAGCTAAATTGATAGGGTATTCTTTTATAATCTTCATTCTGATCTTGCTCCTTCAGTTCACTCTTTGAGTCTTTTCAAAATAAAAGATGTTTCAGTTCAGTTCAGTTGCTCAGTCATGTCCAACTCTTTGCGACCCCATGAATCGCAGCACACCAGGCCTCCCTGTCCATCACCAACTCCTGGAGTTCACTCAAACTCATGTCCATCGAGTCAGTAATGCCATCCAGCCATCTCATCCTCTGTCGTCCCCTTCTCCTCCTGCCCCCAATCCCTCCCAGCATCAGAGTCTTTTCCAATGAGTCAACACTTTGCATGAGGTGGCCAAAGTATTGGAGTTTCAGCTTCAGCATCAGTCCTTCCAAAGAACACCCAGGGCTGATCTCCTTCAGAATGGACTGGTTGGGTCTCCTTGCAGGCCAAGGGACTCTCAAGAGTCTTCTCCAACACCGCAGTTTAAAAGCATCAATTCTTCAGCACTCAGCTTTATTCACAGTCCAACTCTTACATCCATATGTGAGCACTGGAAAAACCATAGCCTTGACTAGATGGACCTTTGTTGGCAAAGTAATGTCTCTGCTTTTTAATACGCTATCTAGGTTGGTCATAACTTTCCTTCCAAGGAGTAAGCGTCTTTTAATTTCATGGCTGCAGTCACCATCTGCAGTGATTTTGGAGCCCAGAAAAATAAAGTCTGCCACTGTTTCACTGTTTCCCCATCTATTTCCCATGAAGTGATGGGACCAGATGCCATGATCTTAGTTAGAAGTAATTAAAAATTGCTATACTTTGAATAATTTTATACTTAAATGAAAGGAAAAAATTCCTCTTTTCATAATCTTCAAATATCTTTCCCCCAAAACATGTATACTAAAAAAACTCAAACTAGTTTGGATCTCATTATTTTGGAACTTGTTTTATTTCTGTTTATTGAGACACAAAATAATTTGCTGGAAAACATGCTGATGTTAGCAGTTTCCCATCAAAAAGAATAAACCTTTTCTCTTCAGCAAATCCCACCTCTATTAATTTAAAGCTTCATCATGGGCCATATTCCTCTTCCTATGCTAATTATAATTCCTTCCAGGAGGTGGAGGAGAGGGGCTGGGCTAGTGAGTGCTTACTTGGTTTAAGTGACCACATCAACCATGTAATTTCTTTGTGCTTTGTGTTATTCCTATGAAGATTGTTCATGATACTTTCAATTTCCCAAAACCTACTTATCCTCTACTACTAGCTAAGATATTTCAACCTCTGGGAAATCCACCCATTGTTCCTATCAAGGGAAGATTATTCTTGCACATTTTTATGTTCTCATATTTCTTTTGTACCTTGCTCTGTTAGTCATGTTTCACTGCAAATGTCTGTTTTGCTGTTTCTCTGCTACAAGTGTTAGCTCAGCTGGTAAAGAATCCGCCTGCAATGCAGGAGACCCCAGTTTGATTCCTGGGTCAGGAAGATGCCCTGGAGAAGGAAATGGCAACCCTCACTAGTATTCTTGCCTGGAGAATCCCCATGGGCACAGGAGCCTGGCAGGCTGCAGTCCATAGGGTCACAAAGAGTCAGACACGACTGAGTGACTAAGCACCACGTTATAGCAGTCTATTTCTCAGAAATCTAAGGGTGGAGATGATTTCTGACCTTTATATACCCAAGATTTAAGACAGTGCTTGTCACACTGTAGACATTCAGAAAACGTTCCACAAATAAATGAACAGTGAGTATTCTAGGATAGCCAGAAGTATTTTAGGAAGAGTCCCCTTGTGGGAATGGGGAGGATGCAGAGAAAGAGATTGCAGACAGTGGATTGGATAGGCAGTTACTATCAGAGACCATGAAAGGTTTGCCAAAGTGGTGATGATAGGAATGGAGAGGTGAAGATAGGTGCAGGAATACTTATTTCATAGACTTTTTCTTACAGTTCTTCTTTTTCCCTACTGATAGGATGCCTTGTTTAGATACATTAAAGTTAGCACCACTTTTGACCCAATACAATGTACATGTACTGAATAACACATGATGACAGACGTCAAAGGAAAAACAGTTGGAGTAGAAAATTTAGATTTTATAACAATAACAAAACAAACAAAAAAACAACCCCACATTGTCATTCCATTTGTGAGAAATAATCATGGTTAACATTTGGTCTATTGTTTCTGAGACATTTGTGTCTAGGAGCTGAGAAGCAATCTCTTAGAGTGGTTACCATCACAGACTTTGACCTCTGCGTTCACATTTTGGCTCTGCTTTCTGCTATGTGATTTTTGGTAAAACGTGCTCCATCATTTTCTTGTGTACATTTAGGATCATAATAATTATACTCATTTCATGGAATTGTCTTGATGATTATGAGAGCTAATGCATTTAATGAGCTAAGCCTAGTTGCTGGCACATAGGGTATTTATAAATGTGTATGCTGTTCATATTTATATCAACTATATCAACTTATAAGCATGATTTATATTCTAAACTTTCTTCCTTTTCATCTTAAAATCATCTTCCATAATTGTCAAAAACATCCATTTTAACGATTGTATAATATTCATTTGTATGTCAAAATCCTCATTTTAATCATATTTTGCTTTAAAAATAAAAGTTTAAAGGTATAATTGTCATTTCATAAATGATTGTGCAAATCTAAGATTGCTTTGCTATGATTAATTTCCAGGAAAGGAGTTACTAGGTCAAAAAGCATGAATATTTTTAATGTTTTTGAATCAAATAGCAGTTTGCCTTCCAGAACACTGCTCTTTCAGCACTAAATATTATTTTAAAAAACCAAACCAAAAACCTCAACTGAGTAATTTTAAAGCCCTTATTGGTTGTACTCAACGATTCATGACTCGGGCAATATCCAGTACAGCAGATAGAAAGGAACTCTGAAAAAGTTAACAAAATGAAAGACAAGGAGAACATAGGAAGAAAAAAGTTACAGAACCAAAGGGATGGATTGGTTATGGCAGTCATTTCCTTTAGGGGAGGGCAGAGGTCTCTTAGACATTACCTAACTAATGCTGATTATGCAATTCCTAATGACTGATTTAAGATTCTACTTCTGGGAGAGCCAAAACTATAATTATGTCCAGGTTTAGTGATGTGGGTCTTACCATAAGGAAGTCCATTTTGTTCCTCTTTTCTTGTTTTTAATAATACTATAATTTCTTTCCAGTTTGGGTCAATTTATTAAGTGATAAAAATATTTTTGTTTGAACGTACATCTCTGAATACAGAAGAAAGTAAAAATTGTTAATATTCTTTTAGGTCTTTAGTATTTTTCTTTTTTGTGAGTGAACTGCTTATCTGTATGTATTCTTTCTAACTTTTCTATTGCTGTGTGCGTCTTTTTCTGTATTGATAATGTGACAGAAACATAATTATCACTAGATTAATTTTTTAGGGTGGTGGAGTTCAAAATGTCCAAAAGCCTACTTTAAGTATTTGATATATTTAGTTTTTCACTATGAAATTAACAATATTGTACAATTCTTGACTTACAGAATAGCAGCTGTTAGTGATTTGACCTAATAATTTAAGGCTTTGTGAAATTGTCAAACAGTTGAGTAGACTGCCTCAGACTCATACATGAATTTTGTTATTTGGCTTATGCAAGTCTATTCAACTATTTTCAGTCATACTTTTGGCTTGAAAAATCAGTGTTTTTGAGCACTTACTTCTAAATGATTGGGTGCCATTTCCATTTGACAAAAGATTTTGAATATAGTTGCTAAAATGTAACATATGATCAGGTTTAATTTTTCAACAAATTGTGAATGATGTTATCCTAATATTGCACTGTGAATCA
>NW_011494797.1:2046638-2078412 GCF_000754665.1 Bison bison bison | reverse complement strand
AGTCCTGTTATTATAGAAGTGAAGGTTGAAGCTCAGAGAGGTTAAAGAACACCGCGCTGACCGAAAACCCAGGTCTTCAGATTTTGAATCTAGTACTCCCCCCCCGCCTCCCGCCCCCTTCCTTGATCACTGAATCACTAGACCTGGAAATATGTGCCTTCTTCACTTTTGTTAGAAAAAATAGAACCACTGGGATTCTAATCCTAGTGAGAAGCGATAATGGGAAGCTCCCAGGTGCCACTGCCCTGCTTTTTGTTGTGTCTGTCTTATTTTAAGAACATATGTTTTGGAATTTGCTGTGTAAATGCTAGTTTGAGCTTTACAATGAAAAGTGAAACGCAATGGCATGTTTATTTTACTTAATGTGTATGGCATTCATGAGGGCTTGTTTCACTTTCACTTGATTTCACAGTTTGTTTGTTTGTTTTTTAGCAATATAGCCTTGGGATAATGTCAGGTTACTCATAAAGAAGGGATTTTAATGAATATCCATGGAAAGTACTCTCGTCTTCATTTATTTCTGATGCCTTTCTTTTCACACTAAATTCTATAGCGGTCTCTGGAACACAATGTGATACTGAATCAGTTTCTCATCACTGTTTCCAGTTCTTTCTTTGAGCTCTCATACCCAGAAACCGATATGCAGAGGACCAGTGCACTTGTGGTAGAATGTATTTCTTCAGGGAGTTACTGTTCCAGTCTGGGTTTGCCTGTGCTGAATTATTTCCTTCATGAAATAAGTTAAATGGGGTGGGAGGGGGCAGTGTGGTAGGATCTCAGTATTCCTTGAAAAATTGTAAAGAAAAATTGAAAATTTAAACAAAGTTGAAGAGAGAAAGCGTGGCCAAGCTGTGACTGGGCTATTATTATAAACTTGTTCATGGGCATGTTGTTAAACATATAGCCAGTGAAGAAATAATGCTTGCAAGAACAGATTGGAACTGAGATGGATTTAAATTAAGTATCATTCTCTTTCTGGATGTGTATACACACACACATATATATATCCTCTATTCTCTTATTATATTCTGGATTTTTGGTATGAAAAAAATCCCATCTTCTCTTTCAGAAGCCCGTTGGAAGAGACCAATTTCTCTGATGGCCATTCATTTCTTATTCAATTATTCACTTTTACCTGCTGATTTATAGAATTTTGATTAGCTTTTATACATTATAAAAATACAAATTTTATTTGTAAAACACAATTCTATTGTACATAGAAATAAAACTATTCAAAATATGCCTGATTGTCAGAGGATATCCACATTTCTGTTTTATTTTTAATTAGCAGTACAACAGAGCAAAAATTTTTTAAATTTAAAAGATGTAAAGGTATATATATTTTAGTAAATCTAATCATAGGATAGTACTTCCAGAAGTCTGTGGAGAAATATTTGACCTTTTTTTATATAAAGGTCAACATCTGAGTGAAAATTAGGCCAGAAGAATGTGCATATATGGCTCTGTGAAATTATTTGTGAGCAAGGTCACCAAATTAAAAAGGATGGATTCAGTCCTAATGACTTTGAGTGAAGGTTTTTGGGCTTTTATGGCTCAATTTCATAGATAAAGGTATTTGAAAAATAACATTTTCTTATATTAAGAACATTTACTGTAGTTAGAGAAGATACTAATGCCAAGCAACACGAAAATGTAGTACGCATCCTAGCCTTTCTATTTTGGCTGCCATTTTGAAATCTGTTCCCTTATCCACTTTGCCATTGTGGAACTCGTTAGTCCCTTAGTCATGTCTGACTCTGTGACCCCATGGACTGCAGCATGCCAGGCTTCCCTGTCCTTCACCATCTCCCAGAGCTTGCTTAAATTCATGTCCATCGAATCAGTGATACCATCCAACCATCTCATCCTCTGTCGCCCCCTTCTCCTCTTGCCCTCAATCTTTCCCAGCATCAGAGTCTTTTCCAGTGAGCTGGCTCTTCTCATCAGGTGACCAAAGTATTGGCGCTTCAGTTTCAGCATCAGTCCTTTCAATGAATATTCAGGGTTGATTTCCTCTAGGATTGACTGGTTGGATCTCCTTGCAGTCCAAGGGACTCTCAAGAGTCTTCTCCCCAGCTCCACAATAGGAAAGCATCAGTTCTTTGGTGCTTGGCCTTCTTTATGGTCCAACTGTCTCATCTGTACATGACTACTGGCTACACCATAGCTGTGACTATTGTGGAGCTCATGCTTGGAATATTTATTGAAGTGAGAGTTTATGTGAGAACTAATGAATACATGCATTTTTGCATTTGCCTTTCAACTGATACGTAGCATGACACCTTCTGTAAGGATTTCATCCAAGCCTTTGATATAATGAAACTTTCCATTAGCAACAGTTCTCTGTGGCTACCTGCCTCCTGGTGGGGAATTGTTCCTTCATGACAGCTGCCCTGCTTTGATGAAGATGTTCCTTTTATTGTGTTTCTGTGCCTTACTTGTTAAGAATAGTAAGAGCTGTGTTTACAGATGACACTAAGTTTTATGTTAAACATTCAAAATTACAGTAAGTATGAATAAATACACAACTGGAACTGTCAAGCACCTCTACCCTCCTGTGCATATGATGTTGGGAGGGAAAGAAAACTGTGGACACGTTTTATGAAGAAAAGCTTAATTGCTTAATTAAAGGCAAATAGAATTAAGTTACATCAGACTCATTGGATAGTGCTCAGTAAATACTTCTGTAGCATGCATGCAATGGAAGACTACTGCATTCGCCCAAGATTACTATTGTAGAAAAACATATTAATAGTTATTGATCTGGAAAATAACATTCTAGAAAGATTAAGTAGCACTGACAGCATTGTCAAATATAAGCAGAGTTTTAACTATCCTAAAAATGAATAGGAGTTTTTCTTACCCGTTCCAGTTAAAGTTATTCATCCTGCTCTTTTATAAATATATGTATTCAAATAAAAACCATGTCCTGGTTGTTTATCTGATTCCAAATTAGTTGAGGTGGTCAAGGAAGGCTTTTGAGGAAGTGCTGTTTGAATTGAGTCCTAATGGGACCACAGAGAAGCAAGCATCCATGTCAAGACTGGGTGAATGACCTTTGAAGCTGAAGGAATCAAAAATACAAAAACTTCAGAGGGACTGAGCTTAGTATGGGGATGAAGGACGGTAAAGAAGAGTGGCCTTGAGATGAGGTTGAAGCAGGCGTCACGCTTTGCTGGGCCTTGAAGACAAATATAAGGCCCTTAGATTTTTAATTACAAAGAGAATCCATTGGAATGTTTGAAGCAGGAAAATGACATCTGTTGTTCAGTGTAGACAGTCATCTTTGTTTTTCTGTGGAGAATGGAATATGGGGAGAAAAGAGGGAGAGAGACTTTTACAGTCATTTGAGCAAAAGATGCTGGTTTGTTTATTTATCCTTTCAAGAAAAATCCAGTGAACTCCTACTGCATGTTAGGACACAATAGTTTGTTCTGGGGAGGCCAGGGTTGTTAAGAGAGGTAAGAACTCTACTGTCAGAAAACTTTGCCTCTAGTGAAGATTGAAGGTAGGGTCTGTGAAGACAATAAAACAAGGTAATCCAGTGGAGGAAGTATGTCTACTTAAATAGAGTGTCATGAGCATGGTGGAGGCTGAATGATAAGAAGGCAGGCATGAAAGAGTCTTGAGAACGGTGTTCCAAATACAGGAAAGAGCAAGTGCCGAGGCACTAAGAGGAAACACATGTGGCATAAAAACATCGTTGTGGCTGGAGGGACCACATGAGAAGTTATCACAGCCCCCCGCCAACCCCCCAAAGTCAGCTGGGGCCTCATCGTTTAGAATTAGTAGTCAATTTTTTGGTGAGACTTTTGGGCAAGTGGGCATGGAGACAGAGAATGAGATGAAGACTGGAGAAGAGTTTAGGGTGCTGTGACAAGTATTTATGTCTTTTTTGGGACAAGTGTAGGATTATCCACCTGGTTGTAAGTGCCACACTCCTCTTGTGTCTTTCACTATATGAGAAGCAGTTGATTCATGAACATTCCTGTTGGCTCTTTCCTATTAGTTTATTAAAAATGATGGTGCTGGCTTTTAGCATCCTTGTCATTTAGTTGTTTTAAGAAACTATTGGTCATGATGCTTGTCAGGAATTTGACTTTCTGCTCACCACTTTGTGAATTCCAAAAAGACGACCACGTAGAGGGAAACAGAAATTTCCTTGTTCTTGAAAGAACAAAATGAGCCATATACACAGGGAATATTTGTCCCACTGTTTAAAGCGGTATTGCTGTTAAAGTGGTGTATAATACAACATTTACTTTACTCTGAAAATCCCTAGTGCACAGATGCATTTGAAATGACCCCAGTGTCTACTTTGTTCCAGTTCGCATTGTCTTTAATGAGAGCTGTGGAAAACTCGAAAGAAGAATGACTGAAATGGCTGTTTTGGCTATTATTTGCACATGTCATTGTTCCAACCAGAAAGTAAAAATTATTGGAAAGGAAAGTTATTTTTCATTAGCTTGAAGACCTGTTCCAGAGCTGTTATGAAAGTGGATGTTAAGTGGGGTCTTGTGCCATTTGCTTCGTACGCACCGTGGGGGATTGATTTCCTCAGCCCAACTAATAGAGTATTTTCTCCACCAATCTTGGTGCAATTGCATTATATAGTTGCAATTTTCAACATTACATTTTAATAGAATTTTGAGTCTCTGTTACCAATAAAGTTAAATATAATCAGAAATGAAAAATCTTTGCTGAAATAGTTACCTTGTCACCTTTCAAAAAAAGGAGACCTTTGTAATCCTCCTGTTTCCTATCACCGCTTTGCCTCAATAAAGGAATACACACACATTTATTGAATCAGATTGATACTTCTTCCCCAGGTTCATTCTGCCTCAAGAAGAACAAAATTTTTTTTCCTTCAAATGGGAAAAAAAAAAACTGTAAGCAACACCCTCAAAATATGAAATCAACCACAAAATTCATTACTTGAGATTTTTCATTTAGAGAAATGATCATAATGACATACTGTGTTCATGAGTGAGATTTTTTCTCTTTAAGCTCTTAATGTATAGTTTGCCTTTAAAATTAAGTTGCCTACTTTTCTAAATCAAACACAGATTAAACAACTACATAATTACTTCCTGAATCTTTTTTTTTTTTTTGCCATTGCAGGGATATGGCATATGTTTAACATGGTTGATCTTATTGTTTTAATTTTAAGAGATACAATGAGAAAATAATAAAGTAAAAAATTACCTTTAGTCTATTAGGATAGTATAAGATATGTTTCCTTTCAGCCTTTTTTCCTGTGAACTTTTTAATAAAGGAAGTTTTTGGAGATGAGTAAATGCATACAGACATGCTAAGTCACTAATTCGTGTCCGACTCTTTGCAAGTCCATGGATTGTAGCCCACCAGGCTCCTCTGTCCATGGGATTTCCCAGGCAAGAATACAGGAGTGAGTTGCCATGCCCACCTCCACATATAAAAAGTTTTTGAAGGTGAGTGAATGGATACCAGCATTTTGTTAGGACAAAAGGTAGACGATAGAGCTGGCAGAATATTCATACTTAAGGCGATAATTATATAAGGTGATAAAACATATTTTATGATAGCATAATATCCCTGTAGGACTTCCCTGGTGGTTCAGATGGTAAAGCAACTGCTTACGATGTGGGAGACCTGGGTTTGATCCCTGGGTCTGGAAGATCCTCTGGAGAAGGAAATGACAACCCACTCCAGGAGCCTCCCAGACTCCTCCGTCCATGGGGTCGCAAAGAGTTGGACATGACTGAGCAACTAAACTTAACATCTCTGTACTGAGCTAACTGTCCAAAATATAGCCCAAAATTAAAAAAGAAAAAGAGTACTCAAAGACATTCTTAGTAAAAAACTATCTCCCCTTGACTTGAAGGATCTAGTTGGCATGAGAGAGAATGTGATCATACAAATTAAATGAAGGCCTTAAAAAGCACAGAGTATAGATTTAATTAAAGAGTGTTTTCCATAGAAATTGGTGTTAAAAAGACAGAGTAGGTTGTCTGGGATGTGTTTTTTCTTATTGTTGGGGTCACTGCTGAGCACTGAATAAAAGCTCAAGACATGGTGCTTATATCCACCCGGCTCCCCATTTCTTACCTGCGTGGTGTGGGGCAAATCGCATAACCTCTTTAAGAGTCTTGGGTTTTTCATCCGTGAAACAGCCAGTAGTAGTTCCTGCCTCATACTATCTGGTAAGGATTCACTGAGATAATGCATACTTTGTAGGTTTCTGGGACATGGAAAGATTAATAATAATAACCATTCAATATGAATCCTTTCCTGTATGGCCAGTTATATCTAACCACATAGTTTTGAATATATTGGAGAATATATTTCTAAGCAGGACAGAAACTTGGAAAACTAAAAATATCTGAGGATCCCATGTTTGTAAAAGAAAAAAAAAAGAAACGTCCTTGAATATTGAGTAATAAACTTCTTATTGCTTAATATTGGAAGGATGACTCAGAAACACTGAACTTCAGAAAATATTCCATCCTATTTGCCTCCAGAAATTGCATAAAGTGAAAATGTTTTGGTTATTCCATGAAGGAGTAGCTTGAATTTTAAGCAATATGTACATTCAGTTGTTTGCAAATTTACAGAAACTGTTTTGTTTTTTAATAGGGTGTTGCTAAGTTATTGTGGTTGGACTTGATCGTGTCTCTGGCAATGATTTCTTGTCGAGCGTTCTTTTCTCTTCCCAGACGATTTTATCATTTCCACCACATTGGCATCAACAGGCTTCTGATATATCCTTGACTCATGGAGGTGTGGTCATTTCCTCTTCTGACCTTACCAAGTAATGAGAGCCGCTGGTGTGCCCTTTCCACTAAATCAATAGAAAGTGCTTCAGGGTATGATATCTCATTAATCAAGATGGGTAATGGCAGACTTGGGACAGTTTATGTAGCAGACAAACAAAGCACCTGCTCATATTAAAGGGATGGATGACTCATGACCACATGGATGCTTAAGACAGAGTAAAACTTTGACGACTGGTAGCAACCACCTGCTTCACCAGCTGGGATGTTGTGTCTGCCTTCTTCCCACACAGCTGTGTGTCTTCTTTTTACCCTGTATGTTCTAAAGATTTCTGTGTGTTGCATGCTGAGTTCCCTGAGAGGCAAGTTGGCTTGCAGGAAGTCTGTCCTGAGAGTAACACATGTTGGGAAACAGTATCTGAGAGAGGAAACTTTGAACTTTCTACAGCTGATGCAGGGGCCTCAGCTGGTCTCAGCTGAGGCTGCCTGCAACTGAAATGTCCCTTTGGAGACATTTTGAATATATTGGAGATTTGGACCCCCCCAGATTTGGGCCAGGGGGCCATGTCTTGGTACCCTGCCTGTACTGTTTATTGGATGCAGGCTGCTCCAGAGTTAGAGCTTCAAGCTTGGGCAGAGCAGCTCCCTTTAGTGAAGGTCAGGTCCTGGAGAGAGGTTCGATGGTCAGTTGTTGGCCATTGGAATCCCTGATAGTGAAGGAATCCTTCATCCTGATGGGAGACTAGGGGACACACGGCCATACTTACCCCACCGTGCAGCCTGAGGGTTTGTCTCCAGTCAGGTCTTAAATTTCAATCTAATTCAAAAATCCTGAAAATTTAATTCTAATAGTAAAAATGATAAAGACACTGTTATTATTATCATTGAGTTTACGGTACAGGTAATACAAAGGTTAATCTGTTCTTCTGTCCATGTGCTCAATTCTCGTCAGTCATGTCTGACTCTTTGCAGCTCCATGAATCGTAGCCCATCAGGCTACTCTGTCCATGGCATTTTTCCAGCAAGAATACTGGAGGGGGTTGCTATGCCCTCCTCCAGGGGATCTTCCCGACCAAGGGATCAAACCCACATCTGCTATATTGCAGTTGATTCTTGATCACTGAGCCACTGGGGAAGCCCTCTTCTGTCCATATGAAGTGAAGTGTTAGTCACTTAATCATGTCCAGCCCTTTGTGATTCCAGGAACTGAAGTCTGCCAGGCTCCTCTGCCCACAGAATTCTCCAGACAGGAATACTGGAGTAGGTTGCCATTCCCTCTTCTGTCCATAAGTGTAGGCAAATAATGTCTGGGATAGAGAGTTTTAGTCTTATTAGTCAGACATTTTCATTGAATTATTTTATTCCAGGTTAGCTTTGCTTTTGAAGCTTAAAATGAAGAAGGCTTGACTTCTATGTCATACGTTTCATGGGAGATGGCATGGAAACAGGACTCCATGCACAGAACCATGAAGTGATTGCAAACATTGGGCTGATATCCAGGGAAACACTGTCCTTTTTCCATGACTGGAGGACTGCTTGGCACAGTGCATTCTGAATCTTGTGCCTCCGTTCCCCAAAACACAGCCCAATCTGATCCCAGAACGGAGTGTTGGGATGTATTTGCTATTTTCAGGGCTGGAACAAGGGTAGGGCAAGTGAGGCACTCAGCTTGGGTGCCAAATTGAATGAGTATCAAAAGAAAAATATTACAATGCAGTATTTTTTAAAAATTAAAATTAAGGCAAACATTTATATGATGATAAGTGTGGCTCCATGGGTAAATACTCTGCCTGCAAAGTGGGAGACCCAGGTTCAATCCCTGGGTCAGGAAGATCCTTTGAAGGGCATGGCTGCCCACTCCAGTATTCTTGCCTGGAGAATTCCATGGAGAGGTGAGCCTGGCAGGCTACAGGGGGTCACAAAGAGTCAGACAATAACTGAAGTGACTGAGCACTCAGATCATTATTACTTCTTTTCCCTTTTGCTTCAGCTTCCACCATGGCTTGGCTGGGTACTGGCTGCTTGAGTTCCACCTTAGAAAGAATCTGATAAACCTGCTCTCAATCCCATGGGCCTGATTGAATAAGCAATTCCGTAAATGCCCCAAATGAAATCAATGCAGATATTCCTTAGCAATTCTGAGAACATAATAGAAGGAATATATTTAAATGTATGAGCTCAGTGTACACGTATCACAACAGCCTGAGGCAGACTGCTGGGAGCTGGGAGCTGGCATCCGGGCTGCAGATGGTGGAGATAAGAAGAGGATTGCAGGATTAAACAGGTTTCACCAAATAATCAATTTCGGGACACAGCCAGTGGTCAGATCCGAGCGTCACTGAAATGTTTAAAAGCTGAGACTCAATTCTGGGGTCAAAGGTGAGTTGGAAGAGCTGAAGGCCCGCAGGCCCTAGTTCTCCCCAAAGAGTGTGTGTTGTGAAAGCGCTCTTGTGTTTTCTCCTTTCTTGTGACTGATTTCACTCACTGCTAACTTAAAATCTGCCAACCTCTATCCGTTCCCTATGGAATAAATTCTGAATTTCTCAATAAGGCACCTGAGGCCCTTCGAGCAATCTGGCTGTTGTGTCTCATCTCGTCCCTAACCCCACCTTGACAAAACTTTACCAAAAGTCACAAATATGAACAGCTTTTGCTCCAGTCACACACCCCACCCCAACCTCTACTCCCCAGACTTAAGGGAAGCCGGCCCTGCATCCCCTCACGTTTTTTGATTTATTCTTTGACTTCATCTAGAGAATAATTATTCCCAAGGCAATATCACATTACATATCACTTCCCCTTTGAAGCCTTTACTGCCTCTTCCTGAGGTTGGGTTAAAAACAGAAACTTCTTCCTCACTTTGAGCCCATTGTATTGACATAGAATGATATATTTACGTGTTTGTCTCCAAGTAGTCCAGTACTCTTGCCTGGAAATCCCATGGACAGAAGGGCCTGGTGGGCTGCAGTCCATGGGGTCGCTAGAGTCAGACATGACTGAGCAACTTCACTTTCACTTTTCACTTTCATGCATTGGAGAAGGAAATGGCAACCCACTCCAGTGTTCTTGCCTGGAGAATCCCAGGGACGGGGGAGCCTGGTGGGCTGCTGAATATGGGGTCGCACAGAGTCAGACACGACTGAAGCGACTTAGCAGCAGCAGCAGCAGCAGGCTGTTATTTGTTACTGAGTAATGCAATTTACTCATGGAACTGATTATAACAGAAACTGTTCATATAATATTGTGTTGACCAAAGAGTTCATTCAGCTTTTTCCATAAAATGTAACAGAAAAATCTGCATGAACTTACTTTCTGGCCAACCCAATACTTCCTATAGGCTAGACATTGTGAAAGAGCTTCACATAAGATATTGTATGTGATCTCAGTACATCTCATACTATCACATGACCATTTCTTACTGTAAAACTTCATATTATTGCATTTTATCTATGAATAAATCAAGGCTTGAGAAGCCTTCAATTCTTCAGGAAGCTGTGTTCATCTTTGTATCCCCAGCTCCTAGCACAGCTAGCCTCAGAGGCACACATGGCACATCCATGAGTGAAAAATGAATGTGTGGATGGCTCTGATCAGCCAGATCCTTTGTTCATTTCGTGATACATACACCAGTACATTATTGTTGTTGTTTTAGTATCCAAGTCCTGTCTGACTCTTTGTGACCCCATGAACTGATGCCCACCAGGCTCCTCTGTCCATGAGTTGGATTTCCCAGGCAAGAATTGTGGAGTGGGTTGCTGTTTCCTACCCTGGGGGATCTTCCTGACCCAGGGATTGAATTCAGGTCTCCTGCATTGCAGTCAGATCCTTTACCATTGCACCATCTGGGAAGCCCACCCAGGTACATACACATGCACATCTGAGTTCATTTTATTTTAATAAAGATTCTGCAGTTGATAATCCTTGTGAATAAAACATAAAACATTTTAGATAAAATGTAATACATTTTCTTTTGCAAAATCATTATTCACATCATAGTAATTTTAGCAGTATTCTATTGGAATTTAACTCAAATATAGCTAAACAAAATTAGCAAGGTCGAAATTTCCTACCATCCTAGTTTTGGGAAATTTTGGGAACTCTGACAATTTTATTATAAACTGAGGACCCCAAATTTTTTTGTGTCAAGATTTTATTTCCATTATTTCAACCAGGTGAACAGGCTGTATTTAGCAATTAAATTTAGTACAATTCTATTGAGGATTTATGTGTCATATAATAAGGTAGTAATCACCCAGTCAGTGAGACTTTACAAACAGTTTAGGGTGATATGATGGGAAAAAAGGCGTTCCTTATTTTATAGAAAGCAGGTATGAAAGTGTGGACATATTAAAGAGAGAATGTTGCCTGCCTAGGAGCATCAAACAAACAGCAATCCATCTCCTGCAGTTACAGTTTATCCAAAGATTTTGGCTTTTCTTTCCATCTCTCAGGGATGAAAATCTATATTTTCTCCACTATAATATCTGTTGAAAATGTTCCCTGTTTGAAGATTAAAAACTTCTCCACTCTGGAGGTAGATTTTTGTTTTATTTCCTGGCCTTGGAAAACAGAGGAAAACTACCACTGAGTCATAAATATCATCCATAGTTTTTTACCTGCTACTTAGATTCTTAAATATAGTCTGCATTAGCACCTCTGAGATTCATGGGGTATTACATCATTATTAGACCATCTCTTCCAGCGTCTTCCCTCGTGTTCTTCTGAGATTTTCAAGGAATCTCCTAGGGAGGAGAATGTTACCAGGTGTTTCTCCAGCATGAATTCTGCCCACCAACACCTGCCCCTCCTCCACACACCGAGTTTCATAGCATAAGCTGCTGTGCATTCTTAGTTTGAACACATACTTGAAATGCTAGAGAGAAAAAAAATACCATTGTGAAAAGCATAATCTAATTCCATTCTACTCATTTTACAGATAGGAAAACTGAGGCCCAGAAGGCACACTATTGGTTGCTAGTGGCGCTGGAACCAGTCATTTTGTAACAGGAACCTCTGAGCATCGAGTAGGTGTCTTCTCGCTTCAGACCAGAATCCTTCCACTAAAGCTAACCATCTTGTGTAGGTGGCAGGGCTGTTCCCTAAATGCTGAAGTGACTGGAATCTCAGGCATTACCATTACATAGATTAAAAAAAAAAAGGGAATGAAATGTTTGTTAAAGTGACCTTAAGTATTTTATTCTGCATTTGAATCAACTGAACTTCTCCGGAAGGTAATTTCAGTACCTCTCAGGGGCTGCAATCCTCATACATATTTCTGTTTATTTCATGCAATACTTTCTATTTCTCAGAGCCTTCTCAAAATGAAACAAAAAATCTGTCCTTTAGGAGATTTTCGTGATTTTATTTACTCCATCAGTTTCATCAGCACCTCAGGTTATGAACAGTTTTCCTACTCAAAGTGAAAACTTGACATTAGTACGTGGATTCGTAATGGGGACCAGAGGGGAGGGATGAGAGTGTTGTCTGGGAGGCTTGTTGAGGGATTCCCCAATGACAGGCAGATGTTTCAACTCCTGATTTTGCTTCCATCTTTCCTTTTGCTCCCCATCTCTAGATGCACTGCCAATCCGTGTAACTGGTGGGTTAACTAGGCAGATGATTAAAACACTTGTTATTTGGGGAAATCAGAATAGCCCTTGAGCATTCAAGAATAAGCGTCTCCATCTTTTTATTGATTACTATGTTAAGAAATGGGGCATGCAATTACTTTGTCGTTGAATTCTGCCCCTCTTGCTCCCCCATATATTTTTTCTTCTGGTCTCCATTATGCTGTAAGTTTATGTGGGCAAGGCAGGCAGTGCATCTCCTGAGGACTGACAGACAGACAGTCTGTGTCCTGACCCACACAAAAGGAATGACCAACAGGAGCATCTTTGAGCTGGGACTGTGTGTGCTCAGGAATCTGGGTACCTGTGAAAGAACTGCCGGATAGTACACATGATCCTCAGGCTTAGGGTTTGATCAATAGGTAGAAAGTCCAGGGGAGCTTTTTCTTCCTAGCAGTACTGGATTGCTAGCTTGCTAATAAATATTCCTTACTCTAGAGTGCCTTGGGCAAAAGGTGGCAGTCAAGAATGCTGTGACAGTTTTACTGTAGTACTTAATTGTCACCTGAGGAATTCTTTTGGGGAAGGAAAAGACTTGGAGTAGAAAAATAAGCAAAAAAAAAAATAATTAAGGAAGAGGTGGATGATTGATAAAATAATAATTAATGCCTTTCTTAGTCACATGCCATGTAAACGGAATGATAGATTTTTTTTTTAACAAGTCTTGATTGAGAATGTTTTTCCCTAACATAGAACAGGAAGCAGAATGTGGAATACATAATTAGAAATAGAGTACAATTTTGTCTTTGCTATTATTATACTCTGCACCATTAGCATAATATTAGTTTTGAAAGTGAAAAGAGAAAGTGAAGTTAGGAAACTACTTAACTGAATGGAAGGTACCTTTTTTGCATGTATATGTGTTTTTTTGTTTTTTTTTTTTAATTGAAATTTAGTTGCTTTACAATGTTATATTAGTTTCTGCTGCACATCAGAGTGAATCAGCTGTTATACATATATATCCTCTTTATCACACCAGAGCAGAGTCGAGTTCCCTGTGCTGCACAGTAGGTTCTCATTAGTTATCTGTTTTATACACAGTAGTGTGTGTATGTCCATTCCAATCTCCCATCATCCCACCCTTCCTTTTCCCCCTTGGTTTCCACGTGTTTGTTCTCTACATCTGTGTCTTTATGTTTGATTTGCAAATAGGTCCATCTGTACCATTTACTGTGACATTTTCAGAGTTAACTCTGTGAGCTGTGCTTGAAAAAAGAAAAGGGGAAATGACTTTGGACAATCCATCAGTAGGAAGTGGTAAGAAAAAGGACTTAGCAGATGGCAAGATGGAGAGTCAACAACTTAGTGAGTAGACCCTGCAGATCTGAGGCAGAGGAGGAGAATCAGGGGTAAATGGAAGCAAGGGACAGTTGCCTTACTGACCTCAGAATTTGCTTGGCAGAAGTTAGTAATAATAACACCAAACATGACTTGGATACCATAAAATCCTACTTGTTTGTGCTTTACATCTCAAAAAGCCTGGAAACTGCTTCTTGAAAGAAGTTTAGATATTTACACAGTTTTCTGTTTATATGGCAGAGCTATGAAATTACCAAACTATTCTACATTTTAAACTAAGGAGAAATAGTTTATTCCTTCATGAAGTGGTGCTGACCGGAAACAATTTGTCACTGTTCTACGAGTTTAAAAAACTCAGCTGACCTCATTCAGACTGGTCATCATGGATACAAATATTGGAAGGCTGGTACTTAGGAAATTACACCGAGATGCACCACGAGTCTTTTGTGTTCAAACTTATACCATTAAGTGTTTTGGGAACAGTATAATTTTTTTTAATTTTCTTTTTATCAAGAAAGGAGTATCTTTCCTGCTGTGATATTTTGAATCTAGGAAATTCTGTTGATTTTTGCCAAAACAAGCAGTATTTTGACTATCATGATCTTGAAATATTAATATTTTTAATGCTAGACTAAACACATTTTTGATTATTACGCTAACTTAACATTTCTTCTGAAGCACTTGTATTGATCCCAGAATCAAGTTCTATGCAATGCATGATTTATACCCGTAAGGAATTCATGTCTATTTTAAGCTAAGTTGAAAAGAGAGATCCATTATCAGAAAGGACACATTTACCTAAAAAGTGTTGGGGAAATAAGATTTGTCCTCAGAAGGTCTCCATAAAGTCCTTATTCATTTTTAAACTCGAGTAACTAAAATGATAAATATTTAAACACCATATCTATACATCACAGATAAAAGCAAATTAAGATGGGAGATAGTTTTATGCAATAGCATGATAAGTGAAAGATAAGTGAAAATTAACTCGTCAGGAGAATAAAATCCAGCTGAATTCAAAAAGCCACTTACAGTTTGCTATTATATACACAACACACATTCTTAAAGTCTTAAAATCTTAATATATGCTTTATGAAAGCCATCTTTATGAAATTACCTTAAAATGATCAGTACATGCTTTGAATCTGGATATTAAGGATTTAGAATGAAGAATAAAAATTTAGATTGAGGAAAAAATGATCAGCATTGGCTTTGAAAGTAATCCTTGGCAAAGTTTATTGAAGCATTTATCCCAGTACCTGGCAAATAATAGATGGTTAGGATATAAAGTGTTACTTTTCTTCCTGGAAGTAAGACATCTTAAACTTGATATTCTGGAATGCTAGTGGTATTGTGATAATAAAAAAGGCTAGAGATGAGAAAGTCATGTATTATTAAGTCTGTTTAGTGGATCATGGGGGTCTAGTGAAGTTCAGTGTTCTTTCACCAAAAGTGTATCCTTAAAAATTTATATAAATACACATATAATAGCTTTTATGTAAACTTTTAAATATATATACATATACATATATATGAATACCACTGTCAAATCCAGAATCCTTAGATGGGATCTATAATCAGATTGACTCAGAATGAGATAAGAGATGTTTTTCCAAATTTAATTCAACTAAATAATTATTGAGCATACCCTGCCAATCTTTAATAAAGACAGATAACCCACAGTGGATTGCATATATGTATTGCCTTCAGAAAGTCCAGATTCTACTGTGTGAACATGAGGTGGCAGTGGGTGAGAATTATTGACAGATCCATCCATGAATCTATCTCCGGCCAGATCTCTGCTGGGAACCTTAATAAAGGTGTAAGTTAAATGCATTGGTACAATAGAACATAGAGGATCAGGCTGTGGGGAGATGATTTTGAGCTGGGCCATGAAGGTGTGAAGCCAATAAACAAAGGATAAACCAGAACACCAGTTGTACAGAGAGAGAATTTCAAGTTTGGTGGTTTTGTGTGCTGCTATATAAAAACAAAATATCTTCAAAAGTTCAGTCTTGCTGAAGCATTTTAATGTGTGCTTCTAGTGAATGAAGCTCTAAGAATGTGTAGTTTAAAGTGAAATGGCGGTACTAATGCCCCAAATAGCTCCCTTGCTAAAAGATATATTAATTTACTACCTAGCAGGAACAAGCAGTAAGTAAAAGCAAAGCACAGCTTGCCTATGTTTTGTGAAGACAAAATGAGGTAGAAAATTAAAGATATTTATCTCCATTATTTCTCCTTTAAATTTCTTGTTAACTAATCTGCAACCCAAAGAGAGTGATAAAGCACTGTTGCAATTCTGAGGGTAAGAAGGGCAAAGACAGAAGGGGCTTTGGTGGAGATTTTAGTAGGGAAAAAACCAAAACTCTCGAAGTTTGTCTTTGGAACTTGTTCTTTTTTCACTTAAAATGTAACTATGTCTCTTTTTACAAAAAACACTCTGCTGAGAGCCTACAGAAGAGTTTCCATATTTAAGTAAATTCTCTACTTTGGCCACCTAATGTGGAGAGCTGACTCATTTGAAAAGACCCTGATGCTGGGAAAGATTGAAGGCAGGGGGAGAAGGGGACGACAGAGGATGAGATGGTTGGGTGTCATCACCCACACAATGGACACGGGTTTGGGTGGACTCTGGGAGTTGGTGATGGACAGGGAGGCCTGGTGTGCTGCGATTCATGGGGTCGCAAAGAGTCGGACACGACTGAGCCACTGAACTGAACTGAACTGAAGCTATTAATGTGGGCCTCCCAGGAGGCGCTAGGGGTCAAGAATCTGCCTGCCTATACAGGAGATAGGAGAACCAGGTTCAATCCCTGGGTCAGGAAGATCCCCTGGAGGAGGGCATGGCAACCAGCTCCAGTATTGTTGCCTGGATAATCCCATGAACAGAGGAGCCTGGCGGTCTACAGTCCATGGAGTTGCAGAGAGTTGGACACGACTGAAGCGACTTAGCATGTATGTATGCGTTAGTTAGTGTGGCATGAGAATTCAGGTGTTTTTGTTTGTTTGTTTGTTTGTTTTGTTTTGAATAGTGAATAAGCTGATGTATTTGAAAAGGTGATGTACCATGAAAATGTCATGGAACTAGAATCTCTGTGAGATCTGATTTGTTGAGTTGTGGAGGGAAGTTGGTAGTACTGGGGCAAAGTCATAAGGACATTTCTGGTCAGTTTACCTTCGCTGCTCCAGGCCCTCAAAAGGTATTTACTGAAATCCAATAAATTCTGGAGGCCCCAATAAAACCGCTGAAGTTAAACATAAAAAGGTGTGAAAGGAGGCAGTGGGGAAGACCATAGCCTTTGGAATTAGACAGACTTGGTTTTGAAAATTAGCCCATTTATTTGACTTCTAGAGCCATTTATCTGACTCATCTGTGCCTCTCTTGGTATAAAATCTTAAATAAATATGCCATATACTGTGCTTATGATGGACAAATGTGGAACTACAAGTCTAGAGTAAATTTTATTTAGCTGTAAGTGAAATATAAAAATGGAGATACTATCAAAATTATAGTACTGAACCAAGGCGAGAGGCATAGAGCTTTCCCAGGGGCTGCTGGGCTATAATGGTTTTGTGGGGATCAGAGGGAATGGACATAGTCATAACATGTTGTTGTTGGTGTTTAATCACTAAGTCATGTCCAACTCTTTTTGCAACTCCTTGGACTGTAGTCTACCAGGCTTCTCTGTCCATGCGATTTTCCAGGCAAGAATACTGGACTGGGTTGCCATCTTCTTCTTCAGGGGATCTTCCCGACCCAGGGATAGAACTCATGTCTCCTGCATTGGCAGACAAGTCTTTACCACTGAGCCACCTGGGAAGCACTCCTATAATCTTTCCCATATATCTCAGAGATAGATGGTAAATAGGAGACATGAAACTGTACAAAAGAATGTGTGATTTAATGTTCAACTGAAGGCACAAATACCAACAAAAGTGTCACCCAAGCAGAGAGGTGGATTCAAACTGGTACAATGAGTTAATACCTTATCAGAATGATAGAAGTCGAGTTGTATTCCTAGTGATGTGATCTTGGGGTACTTATTGCACCTTAGTTTCCCTGTGTATTAAATGGGCTAATATGTATTATGGGAAGCTATGGGTTAAACACAGAGGTCTCAATCATGATCGGCTTTCACTCTGCTTGATATAGTGAGGCATGGAGGGACAACCCTGGCTATCAAAGTGGTATCGAGGTATCGTATCGCTACTGGCTTTGCCTATGACCATGTCTTTGCTCTCATCGAGTCACACAAACACAAGGCCACAGGGCAGATCTGTAGAACTGAAAATTCATATTTTTTGTTTCTGCCCAATTCAGCATAGCACCGTCTAGAGTCTGATATTGTGCCTGAAGCCTCCCTATCGTCCCAGAAGAATCTCAGCTTGGGAGATCCAAATGACAGGGCATACACAAGAGCCTGGCAGAATTTTGATGGAGAAAGAAAGGTAATGAAGAATTACGGGGAAGGGGATAGGACATTTTCCCTTTTATGGGGGAAAGGCTGTGAAGAATAGACCCCATTGTTGAGTCCAGACAGAGAAGATCATCTTTTAAAGCTGAAGAGGGTAAACAAGTGAGCAAGAGTGGATTGTGTGCCCTGACTAATTGGGGAGAGAAACTCTGCATAGGATTTTTTAGTTAGTTTGATTCTATTAATGTGTGTTCAGTTGTGGGAGTGAAAGTCAAGGGAACATAATCTTCCTGTGGGCTGAGTCTATGCAGTTTGAGGCTGTAGGTAACACAGTTTATCCCCAAGTCTGATTTTACTGATAGGTTTAATGACAAAAATCAGTTTTTCTAATCGGGAGTTGCTGGAGTTGCTTGTTTATAAATCAGTGACATGTGCAAAGTAAGATTTGAATGGAATATTGGTTAGTATCATATACATTTTGTTTTCTATGTCACTAATGTAAATTTTATCAAATTTTTTTTATTAGTTTATGTGTTTACTTTGGCTGCTTTGCTGAATACTTCTAACAGCTTTGATATATCGGGTACCAGAAGGAAAAGTTTTACTCTTCCCCAAATAACAGAGAGATTTCATTTACTTTCCTGTGGTCTCAACAAAAGAAGAGAAGTGAAACTCCTCTCTTAAGCCATCTGTTCCTGCCCTCAATCTTTCCCAGCATCAGTATCTTTTCCAATGAGTTGGCTTTTTGTATCTGGTGGCCAAAGTATTGGAGCTTTAGCTTCAGCATCAGACCTTCCAATGCATATTCAGAGTTGATTTCTTTTAGGATTGACTGGTTTGATTGCCTTGCTGTCCAAGGGAGTCTCAAGAGTCTTCTCCAGCACCACAGTTCGAAAGCATCCATTCTTTTTTTTTTTTTTTTAAATGAAGTAAAGCAATTACAATGAAGTAAAACTGTACCGTCAAGGTTTTACATGCAAGGATCCAATGGGGAAATTTTCAACTGACGTGTTTCTCAGATATGTAGATTTCCTTTTCAGATTAGCAGCAGCAGGCTTTGTTTGTAGAAAGATGGCATAGAGTGGTGCCTCCAGGATCAAGACTTATTGCCTCACTGATACCATCTGCCCGTGGTGTTCCCAGAAATCCACATTGTAGGATGATCACACTCTCAGAGAATCCTTAACTACTCTTCTGCCATAATGCACATTCTGTTGCTTAAATAAACCCCCGTGATCAAGACCAACTGAAGAAATTTGCATGAATGTAACATAGAAGCCAGCAGCTGACTAGGTCAATTTCATAACAAAAATAGAAGAGAGGCCCTAACCCTGAATAATCGTGGAAACTCACTTGAAAGGCAGAATGCTCTGGACTGCATACAGAGGGAAAATATCATTTTGAATAAGACATTGAAACCATCTGCACATCAATTGTCAGTGGTAGAAGTGAAAAACAAGACTTTGGAATGTATTTTAGTTGTATGGACAGTAAATCAGGCATTTTCTTATTCTCTACAGATCTCTTTCCAGACCACACTGAATCCATTGTATACCATCCCAGCACCGTATGATAGTAAGACTGCAATCCACATTGATACATATCTAAATTTTTTTCAAATGTTTGAATGTTCTATCTGACAAGCAATACTGGGCATTAGATGTTAGCAGCAAAAGGAAAGATGAAGGTTTTGAAAGTTTAACCTGTAAATGTCATTCAGTCGCTAAATTGTGTCCACCTCATTTCGACCACATGGGTTGTAGCATGCCAGGCTCCTCTGTCCTTCACTGTGTTCTGGAGTTTGCTCAAATTCATGCCAGTTGAATTGGTGATGCTATCTAACCATCTCATTCTCTGTCCCTTCTTCTTTTGGTTTCAATCTTTCTGAACATCAAGTTCTTTTTCAATGAGTCAGTTCTTCGCATCAGGTGGCCAAAGTCTTAGAGTTTCAGCTTCAGCATCAGTCCTTTCAATGAATATTCAGAGTTGATTTTCTTTAGGATTGACTAGTTTGAGCTCCTTGCAGTCCTACATACTCTTTAAGAGTCTTCTCCAGCACCACAATTCGAAAGCATCGGTTCTTCAGTGCTTAGCCTTTTTCATGGTTCAACTCTCACATCTGTACTAGACTATTGGAAAAACCATTGCTTTGACTATACAAATCATTGTTAGCAAAGTGCTGTCTCTACTAATAACCTATAAACAAAGGTTCAAAAAAAAAAAAAATCTGTATTTCAGACTTCTGTGTACCTGTGTAAATACCTTTTCATTCTATATATAATGAGGGTGGGCTTTCTTTGTGTTCTGTATCCTGAGTAGATCACTGCCATGAAAATAAGTCCTCTGCCTCCAAAAGCCTGCTGCCTACCTATTAGGGATAATGGACACATTTACAGATTGGTATTAATATAATTCTGTGCTGCAAAGGTTTATGTTCCAGTACAGAACAACACACTTTGTGTTAAAGAAGTTTGGAGTAGGGAGACTACCAGTTCAGAGTTCAGATCTGAAATACATTCAATACAAGGCTTTTGTAGAAAATAGGTCCCTTTTCATTTCTACTCCAGGGGATCTTCCTAACCCAGGGATCGAACGCACGTCTCTTATATCTCCTGCATTGGTAGGTGGTTTCTTTACCACTAGTGCCATCTGGGAAGCCCAAGGCTGCTTGATATCAGGTAAGGTATTAAAAAAGATCATCCACCAGGCCTAGGGGCCTTTCAGTTTGGCTGAAGAACTAGATAGGAATGTGGCATTTTGATAAAGTCAGTAGAGACAAGTTATGGATGCTGGGAATAAACATTTCTTTTGAGAAGAAGGAGCAGGAATGGATGAACTAGCTCTAGGACATCTGACTAGGGAGACAGGGTGGTTCTCTGCTGTATGGAATGATCTGGATTTCAAACAGGATGGAGTGGGCATTTGAACAGCAAGACCGTAGTAAATACATGAATTCAGCTTGGTTTTAAGGATGGGAAGGAGAAAAGGTTCTTATTGGAGACGAAGGAAAGATGACTGCCGGACTCTGATATCAGCCTGAGAGAGTACATTCAATCTGAGCAGTGAAAAAGACCCGCCTGAGGCTCCTCAGCAGAGAAAAGACAAAGTGAAAAGGGTTTTAGGAAGATTATTCTAGCAGCATTGTGCCAGTGGAATTGAAGCAAGAAGGACTCTGAGCAAGGAAGCCAGTTAAACTGCTATTGCAGCAAAACTGCATTAAAGTGATGGGATCCCAAGCTGGGGTGGGAGGAAGGGGGGATTGCTGGTAGACTTGGAAAAGATTGTGATTTAAAAGATTTTGTGTGCTTTGAAGATTACATAAAAAGCTGGGGTAGGTGTCTATTCCTTAACATGATGATTTCTTTACAAGATGAAATTTTCTATCGCCCTTCTTGCTTTACCAACCCTCCCCATAGAAAACTCCACAAATAAGTTCCAAACAAGCCTGAGTTTTACAAGAATACATTTGTTTGTTATTCAGTGCCAAGAGCTTCCATCAGTACATCAGTTTTTCCAGGATTGTTAGGATCCATGATTGCTGGGAATATGTAGTATCTCCTGTCCCCAAACATATTATGGATAGACCAGATATACAGTGATTTTTCTGAGAAAAAATATGACTCATGAAGACAATTATGTATTACCAAAGTCTGACCTTTTTTTGTGGCTAATCACTGCAGATGGTGACTGCAGCCATGAAATTAAAAGACGCTTACTCCTTGGAAGGAAAGTTATGACCAACCTAGATAGCATAATCAAAAGCAGAGACATTATTTTGCCAACAAAGGTCCATCTAGTCAAGGCTATGGTTTTTCCAGTGGTCACGTATGGATGTGAGAGTTGGACTGTGAAAAAAGCTGAGCCCCAAAGAATTGATGCTTTTGAACTGTGGTGTTGGAGAAGACTCTTGAGAGTCCCTTGGACTGCAAGGAGATCCCACCAGTCCATCCTAAAGGAGATCAACCCTGGGATTTCTTTGGAAGGAATGATGCTAAAGCTGAAACTCCAGTACTTTGGCCACCTCATGCGAAGAGTTGACTCATTGGAAAAGACTCTGATGCTGGGAGGGATTGGGGTCAGGAGGAGAAGGGGATGACAGAGGATGAGATGGCTGGATGGCATCACTGACTCGATGGACGTGTCTGAGTGAACTCCGGGAGTTGGTGATGGATAGGGAGGCCTGGCATGCTGCGATTCATGGGGTCACAAAGAGTCAGACATGACTGAGTGACTGAGCTGAACTGAACCTACCAAGTATATATATATATATATTTTTTTTTTGATTGTTGAAAACATTCAAAAAATCTTCCATTCTTTATCCGCTATGTCTATGTAAAGATTAGATATTGATTTGTAATGTTACATTTTCATATCAATTTTCACTACTAGCTGCATCATCTTGTGCTTGCTTTTTGAAGGTTGCTTTAAGAGGTTTCTATGAAAGAAGTGGAAACCTTTATCTTAACATCTGTTTATACATAGCATGATGAACAGTATTTAAACACTGCTTACTACTTAGAGAAGCTAACTCCTAACCACAATCTTCTTAAGAGTTCAACTGCTTATCGTGAGATTACTTGTCTTTTTTTTTCTTTTTGCTTTGCCCATATTACATAAAGGAGCCAACACTAGTATATAAAATCAATTTTAATAATGAGAAACCACTTAAGGGTCTTATCTGATGTTCCCAACTTTAATGATATGAATCATGTTTCAGAATCATCTGTGGAATAAACTGTCCAAATATTGTTTTTCTGCCTGGCCTTTGCTGTCATGAGTCTATTTTGAGAAGCTGATTGGACTAATGACAGCAAAATAAGTGTATGAACAGGAGTCTGGTTAGACAAACAAGGTTAGTTAGGTAATGAATTCTCACTGAATTTATTTAAGCCCATTTTGTTAAGCACCTACTAGGTGTAAGGCATAGTGCTTGTCATTGGGTGATAAAAAGGTGAATGATTTCAGTCTTCAGGGAACATACAGCCTGTCAGGGTACCCAGGCGTATTGCCAGTTTACTTAATGAAAGTCAGACTTAAGGATATAACAGTGCATACTGTTAAAATGAGGATGAAGAGGTCCAGTGGTAGGATTGGAGGAGATCAAGGCTATACCAGACTGAGGTTACTCACATGGTGTTTTCAGGGATTGGGATAAGGCATTCTAGAAAGAGATTGTTGCTGTTGTTCAGTCACTAAGTCTTGTCTGACTCTTTGCAACCCCATGGACTGCAGCACACCAGGCTTCCCTGTCCTTCACCATCTCCCAAAGCTTGCTCAAACTCATGTCCATTGAGTCAGTGATGCCATCCAACCATCTCATCCTCTGTCATCCCCTTCTCCTCCTGCCCTCAATCTTCCCAGCATCAGGGTATTTTCCAGTGAGTCGGCTCTTCACATCAGGTGGCCACTAGAGATGGTGAGATTGAAAGCTAGGACTGTAGATTTTAATAGATTGTACCTAAAATGGGAACAGTCTGAATAATGATCTAAGGAATTTGAACTTGATTCTGAAGATACTAGGGAAGTATCAGCGGTGTTTGATCAAGGCAGCTACATTACAGTATCAATGCTGTAAATCACTGCTTTGTGAAAATAGGAACCACTTCGAGTAGCCATGCTCCATATGTATATACTTGGAAGGGACTGTGGGATTTAATCTTCATTCAGTGACCATAGACACAAAATCTGTTTTTTTCTCTATGTTATTTTCTAGATTTTCAAATTTCTTTCAGATAGAAAAAAACATTGATTAGTGAATCCATTTATTTTCAATTGTTAAACATGTTATCAAAAATACTGCTTAAAGGATTCACAACATGAAGTCTCCAATAAAAAGTAAACCTGCAATCTTTTTTCTTTTCTGCTGTGAATAGGTGTTGAGTAGCAGTGATGACAAGGGAACTAGTGTGCTTTCTAATATCCAAGGTTCATTTTATTAACAGCATAGAAATTGAAAAATTAACCCATCATCATAAACACAGGCATGCCATGCCTGTAATATACCCAAAGCAATATATCTTCATAGCAATTCTTTTAGAATGTCTTTTAGAACAGAAGTTCTCATAAAATTTTAATCCACAGCTTTGAATTTCACCTTTTGGTTCTTACAGCCAACATAATTATTTCCTTTTAATACTTTTTAAACTTTATACATATGATATGCAGTCTGTTATACATGCATTTTATTATTTCCAAACATGTCTAGCCTTTTTGATATTCTAATATCTTTTAAGAAAAAAATACAATTCAAGAAAAGAATTTCATGCATTTATTTCACTAAGTATAGAGCTTAGCTTCTTTTAAATTTAGAAACAAGAGGACATATAATCTTTCATCCTCAAAATATATCACTTATTTTTATAAAAGACACCAACTCTTTATGTGACTAGAAGTTGGTCTCTGCCTGTTGTGAGTTTAAAGCAAACATTTTTGCTATAATAAACCTTCTTGTTATTTCAATTATATTTCCTTATAGAGTGTAGAAGGTATTAGAGAAATGGGGAAAAAATACACCATATGGGTGTTTAGGTTAGTAAAATTTTTTATGTTTTTTTTTTCCTTTTATTATCTAGTCTATGTTGAGATAATAGTGAATATAATACCATTATCTTTACAGAGTAGAGTAGTTACCTGCATGTAACCTCATTTTCTCTAATGGAAGGTTAGAGATGAAGAGTATCTCTTCCCTCCTAAGGCTGTCATGCTCAGGCCTGGTAAATACCATTTCTCTGCATGCTGTGCATATTAAACGGAGATTGCAATTCTAGTAAAATGTAGTATTGGACACATCTAAGTCAACTCCACTGTTTTCGAAGAGTGGTAATTCAAATTAGTATTAAAGATGCTCCAGGCTTTCCAGAAATGTAGAGTCTGTCAACTCTTCACTGTCGTCTCCCGTCTGCAGAGTGAATTATTGCCTTCATCACATCCCCGCTGTCCCTACTATCTGTAGGTGTTGTAGCACCAGTCATACCACTTTTTAATCAACTCTGTGCATTTCTGTATCCTATTCTGGCTTGTGAACCTGTTATTTTTTCTTTCTTTTTTTATTTTTTAGATTATGAAAATATAATTACACATTTACAGGAGACTTGGAAAATACAGAACAAAATTACATATATAGTTCTACTATATATCACAATTATTTTTTTAAGTAGATAAAGTAAGAGTTTTGGTTGGAGTTTCAGTGTCAAACTCAAAATGAACAAAATAACTATACAGAGAAGTAGAAAGATATAGTGGACCTGAAAAGCACTACGAACCAATTCAACATAATTATGATTTATACAATTTTCACACAACAGTAGGATACAAAATCTATCCAAATTCCCTTTGACTGTGAACTAAGAGACACTGGAACATACCCAGGAACATAAGACCAGGTGCAAAAATTTCATGGTCTAAAGGTATTGAAATCATACAGAGTCTGTTTTCTTATCACTGTACAGTTATATTCGAGATACATATCAAAAGATATTTGAAAAGTAGCCCACATATTGACTTGTGAACTTGTTAATGAAGTCCTATTCCTCTTCCCCTGCACCTGGCATATGACCATAGACTCAGTAGATTTTAACTACTCCTCGGGAAAGACTTGTTCTTTATTTCCACTGAGGGCGGAGTCAGGGGAAGGAAGCCTTCCCAGGCAAAGATGGGAGAGAGAGTGTGAGGAAAAGGAAGAGAAGATCATCCAACAGAATATGGACAGATAGTATTTTAGTAATCATGTTAAAATAATAGAAAATATAAGGAATTTAAAGGAATCTTCTTGTTTGATGTTTAGAATTCAGTTGTACAAGTTGTATTAGTACATCCTAAAGGTTTATGGGCAATACTATCCACCTACCATCAAGATGAAGCTATTTGGATGTTGTAGCTAGTTTGAAATTCATCTTCCATAGTCTGCACCAGCTTTTTTTTTTTTTTTTCACTCCAAAATACTCAAAGATGTTGTAATCAGAACCTTAGCTTGCATGGCCTACTCCCGAATTTCTTTTCCTGGCTTCTTGATCAGAAAATTCAGCATGCCACTTGGCTTGCTGCTGCTCTGAGTCACCTTTGTTAGGTCATTTGAATGCTTACTCAGGAATATTACTGTCACAATTAATTTGCAGTGAATCTGGATAGGAAGGTATCAGAAGCTTCTAGAATCATCAGTTAAGTGTTTTACAGTCAAGTTGGACTTTTATGATCCATTACAATCTACCCTTTGTACACATGAAGGAGCAGAAGTAACCCATCTGATGGGAATAGATACGGCATCATGATTACAACCCAGCTTTCCTGATTTTCCTCAGATATTTTTCTCCATGGCTCCAAAAGCTGACCTCTCAAAGACTGTTCAGAGTACATTTTTCTATTGAAGTAAAAAAATGACTGAAAGATAATATAAAAATTCCTTCTTGCTACTTGATTCAGTGTTTATTTTTCCTTTAAGAATCTGGACTTGACAAGGAATAATTTTGATAGCCCAATTTTGTTTTTGTAGCTTGTTGAAATTTATTTAACTATCATTTTTCTTGTTTGATAAGGTTCTGATTTATGAATGAAGAGAGTTTTTTTTAAATTAATTTGGTGCCCATTAGCAGAAGCATAAAGCATTTTCCTAATACTAATATTTTGAAGATGCTTGCTATGGATCATGTTCTCTGCTGCACACTTTATATGGATTATGTCAGTTAATTCTTACAGTAGATATAATGTATTATTATTATCATTTTACAAAACAAGAAGTAGAATTTGAGAAGCTAAATGTGTGCCCTGTGTCACAGAGTAAGCAAAAGGTAAGTGGGAGACCAAATCTAGAATCCAGTCATATTAGCAAAAATCGTGGCTGAAGGATGCTTTGACATTTGACGGACCAGTGACACTTGATTCCAGCTACCAGTAAGTGATTCATGATATTCACAAATTCTTATACTGTTGCCAAAGAATGTTTTAGCCTTTTTTCCAAACAGTGAAAAGTGAAGTCGCTTAGTTGTGTCCAACTCTTGGTGACCCCATGGACTGTAGCCTACCACACTCTTCTGTTCATGGGATTTTCCAGGCAAGAGTACTGGAGTAGGTTGCCATTTCCTTCTCCAGAGGATCTTCCCAACCTAGGGATTGAACCCAGGTCTCCCTCATTGTAGGCAGACGCTTTACCGTCTGAGCCACCAGGGAATTTTTGCACCAAAATTCGGCTAAATAGATGACTGGGATTGGCTTGACAGATCAGACCAATCTGATTCCTTCTGTCTATTCTGAATATTTTTTCTCCAAAGTTCCAGGATAAAGAAATGGATCCCTTTCCTAGGTAGAGGGGAGCACATTACTTTGATGAAGACACTACGAGTGGCCCTATTCCCCAAATGATCTTTATATTAAGTTTTCAAAACTCAAATTTAAAGTTATTATGAAAAACTTAAAATCTTCAATCTGAGAAGCATACGTGAAATGTTATCATGTAGTCGGATTTATCAGTCCTCTGTCCGTATCAGATGATGTTCTGTCTCAGTAACCTGGGTGTGATTGATTATACAGGTCTCTGTACATATTATCAGGATGCCTTGCAAGAATTTGGTACCTGGTTGTTGTTTTTCATTGTTTTTTATGAACCTCATTATTATCAAACTAGATTATCTCAGAGTTAAGTCTATTAGCCTTGGCATTAAAAAACTAATCCAAAAATAGATCTAGTCATGCATTGTATGCTTCTAGTCATAAAGAATATACATAACTGAGATAAAATGGATATGAAGTCTTTTTGCTTTAATCTGATACATGGTTCTGTATGTGGTGCTGAGGCAACCACTCTCATTTTTTCCCCCTCCGTCTCTGTTCATCTTGTATATTTTGCTTTTTGCTATAATAAACTTTCTTATAGTATATGTGGTAGGCTTAATTAATGATAAATTGATATCTATGTGAATTTGAGTTTCTTAGAAAATCACAATATAGGTCAAGGTTCTCTTGTGGAGGATGCTGTATTTTTCTATATGAAAATCACCACGATTGTTACCTCACAATCCAGCCATTCCACTTCTGGATGTTTCAGTTCAGTTCAGTTTAGTCGCTCAGTTGTGTCCAACTCTTTGGGACCCCATGAATTGCAGCACGCCAGGCCTCCCTGTCCATCACCATCTCCAGGAGTTCACTCAAACTCACGTCCATCGAGTCAGTGATGCCATCCAGCCATCTCTTCCTCTGTCGTCCCCTTTTCCTCCTGCCCCCAATCCCTCCCAGCATCAGAGTCTTTTCCAATGAGTCAACTCTTCGCATGAGGTGGCCAAAGTACTGGAGTTTCAGCTTTAGCATCATTCCTTCCAAAGAACACCCAAGGCTGATCTCCTTGTTTAGCCAAAGAATTTTGTTGTTTAGTTGCTCAATTGTGTCTGACTATTTGCGACCCCATATGGTCTATAACCTGCCAGGATCCTCTGTCCATGGGATTTCCCAGGCAAGAATACTGGAGTAGGTTGCTATATTTTTTTATATGAAAATCATCATGATCATTACCTCACAATATAGCCATTCCACTTCTGGTTATTTACCCAGAGAAAATGAAAAGACTAATTTGAAAAGATATATACACCTATGTTCATCACAGCACTAGCCAAGCTATGGAAAAAAATCTAATTGCCCATCAGTGGGTGAATGGATAAAGATGAGGTGCTGTCTTATCTAAGTACAATGAAGTACTGCTTAGTCTTAAAAAAGGTGAAATCCTACCATTTGTGACAACACAGATAGATCCCGAGAAACATGGATTTTACCTATGCTAAGTGAAGTGAGTCAAAGAAAGTGAAAGTCGCTCAGTTGTATCAAACTCTTGTGACCCCATGGACTATACAGTCTATGGAATTCTGTAGGCCAGAACACTGGAGTGGGTAGCCCTTCCCTTCTCCAGGGGATCTTCCCAACCCAGGCACCACAAGGAAAGCCCAAGAATACTGGAATGTGTAGCTTATACCTTCTCCAGCAGATCTTCCCGACCAAGGAATTGAACCAGGGTCTCCTGCATTGCAGGTAGATCCTTTACCATCTGAGCTATAAGGGAAGCCCAAGTCACAGAAATAAAGACAAATACATATGATTTCACTCATTGGTAGAACAGTAAAACCAAACAAAACAGATACAGATCAGTGGTTACTGCAGAAGAATGGGGTGTGGTGAGGGCAAAATCAGTAAAGGGGATCAACTATTTGGTGTCAGATAGAACCTAAAATCTGGTGGTGAGCCCTCTACAGTGTATACAGAAAACTATACCATGAAACATGCAAAATGTTATAATGCAACGTTACCTCAGTAAAAAAGTAAAATAGAGAAATCAATGCTATTGCAAGACTAGTTATACAACAAAACATAGTGAAAAGATTAGTAAATAGGAAGTAAAAATCGAAAGAACACACAGAGCTATTATTCATACATTTGAGCAAGAATCTCAAAGAAGACTTACCTCTCTAGATAGTCACTGTCAGGCGAGAATAAGTATAGTAATATAATACAATTTTGAGAAGTGTATTGAAGCTTGACTTGATTCTGTCCTCTATATCTAAATAGAATTGTTTTATTATATGTGAAGCAGTGTTTTTAATGAGTTTCTTCTGTTCTATCCAGTGGTAAATATCTTGTCTGAGATTCAAGAAGAATCTCTTTTTATCACGTTCAAGCTCCAGGAGAGATTCTGATGTTCAGGCTCCCTGGTACTTAGCAACATGATCAAACTTAGGCTTCTCAGCATAGCTCTTCATTCATTGCTAATCTGCTTCTCCATTCAGTGAGCAGTATTGAGTTCCTACTATATACAGAAAAGTACAAAGATATAAGCCAGAACTCTTGTCTTCAAGGAACTGAAGGCATAATAATGTGCAAAGACACAGAGATACTGTATTTTTATGATAAATACTCATAGCCTTGAACAGAGCCAGGCACAGAATAGGCACTTGGTAAATGTTTGTGAAAGGAACAGATGAAGTACAATAAAGAAGCCCTGGTGGGCAGGTTGTGCTGAAGGCACAGGTGTGCTGGATTCCTTACTCCTTTATGAAAGGGCCTTAAGTGAAGAATATAGAAAGAGTAGAAATAGGAGGAAAGACATGACCAGGTACCATGATGGGTAGGTGGGGGGTTATAGACAATTTGGTGTTTCTGAGACATAATGTATGGATCATGTGCTGACCAGAATGAAGGTATGCAAGGCAGGTGGGCACCTTGTCATGGAGGTTCTAGTGGTCAGATGTTGAGGTGAGTCTTAAATGCCTTCAGAAGTATTGACTGAGACAGTCTCCAAACTCAAATTCTTTCTCCTGCACTCTATTGATGCATGTATTAACACCCCCCTTTAAGGAAGAAGGGGCTTCTCTTGTGGCTCAGCTGGTAAAGAATCTGCCTGCAATGTGGGAGACCTGGGTTTGATCCCTGGGTTGGGAAGATCCCCTGGAGAAGGGAAAAGCTACTCACTCCAGTATTCTGGCCTGGAGAATTCCATGGAGTGTATAGTTCATGGGGTTGCAAGGAGTCAGACACGACTGAGCGACTTTCACTTCACATTCACTTAAATAAGAGTCAACTAAATGTGGAGACCACACAGAATTGATGGAACTTTCTACAATTGCAAAGAATGTCCCTTCCCTTCCCAGTACTGCTGGACTGTCTCCACTTGATCATGCCCAGCTTTCATCACGGTTCTCTCGTAGCCACTGTTTATTTTCTCTATCACTTGAGTTTTGCCTCACTTCCCATTAGTAGCTTCTCGGACTTAATGTTTGTTCTTTTTTTAACACCAGAGTTAAATATTTACAGATGAGCAAACCAGAGAAAAGTAACATAGAGTTCACAATTTCAGAGAGCACACCACTAACACGTCAGCCTTTTATTAATTTCTTTTTTTTTCTTTTAGCAAAACCCCATTTCCTGTGTAATTTTATCAGTTATTTTTTAATTATATGGGACCCCTCATCTGTGATTCCTCAGTATGTGTGTGTTCAAGTTGCTCAGTTGTGTCAAACTCTTTGCGACTCCATGGACCGTAGCTTACAAAGCTCCTCTGTCCAAGAGATTTCTCAGGCAAGAATACTGTAGTGGGTTGCAGTTTCTTACTCCAGAGGATCTTTCTGACCCAGGGATCTAACCCGTGCCTCCTGCATTTGCAGACAGATTCTTTACCATTGAGCCACCTGGGAAGCTGTGATGCCAAGGCGCTTTATGTTAATTTGCAATTGGAGTATTGGTGTACATTCTTACTTACAAACAAGGAAAATGGATGTCATTCAATTAGCACAAACCTAGAAAATCTCACTCTATGACTTGGTGCTGCCAGAACCTTCCATTCCCATAGAGTGCACCATGGGGGGCTGATAAAGCTGTTTCTTACGGATGCTTCTGCATGTTGGACAGAGTGGTACCTTTTTCGCCTTGTGCATTCCCCTGGGGCGTGGCTACCTTTGTGGAGGATCGAGAAGCTGCTGGGAGCCCATCATTTCCCACTTTTAGTAGCTCTGTTTCATTAAATATCGTGCAAGATAAGGATGGGTGCTTACGATGCTGGATGCTTGGGGCTGGTGCACTGGGATGACCCAGAGGGTTGGTATGAGGAGGGAGGAGGGAGGAGGGTTCGGGATGGGGAACACATGTATACCTGTGGCGGATTCATTTTGATATTTGGCAAAACTAATACAATTATGTAAAGATTAAAAAT
>NW_011494797.1:2020365-2046538 GCF_000754665.1 Bison bison bison | reverse complement strand
AAAAATAAAGAAAAAAAAAAAAAAAGGATGGGTGCTTACTAAAGCATTTGCTTATGAAGGACCTTGTAAACCATGATAATGAGTTGGCATTTTATTTTAAGGATGGTAGAAAGCCATTGGCATCTTTGGAAGAGTGAAAATAATCAGATTTGTGGTGGAGAATGACAAAGGTCCAGCTACAGTGAAGAGACTGGGCTGGAGGCAGGTTTCCATGAAGGTGTGGAGACCAATGAAAATGCTGTTACTGGCTCAGAGGTTAAAGCATCTGCCTGGATTGCGGGAGACCCAGGTTCGAACCCTGGGTCAGGAAGACCCCCTGGAGAAGGAAATGGCAACCCATACCAGTACTCTTGCCTGGAGAATCCCATGGAGGGAGGAGCCTGGTAGGCTACAGTCCATGGGGTCGCAAAGAGTCGGACATGACTGAGCGCCTTCACTCACTCACTCACTCAAGCTGAAGTGATCGTGGCTTCGACCAGTGGAGTGTATTGTAGAGTTCTGTAAGTTGTTTAAGAGGAATAACTGCTAGGAGTGAATGATTCATTGGATGAGAGGCTAAAGAGAGAGAGTAGAATTGTCTAGTTGAAGGACTGGGCATGGAGATGTCACTGAGATAGAGAACATATGCAGAGGATCAAGTTGGGGATAGCAAATAAGTTTACTTTTCTGACTAATATTTTACTTTACTCACAAAATATGTACATCTATTTAATATGTACTAAGTGTTTAGAGTTTTCTGCAGCTAAAAAGTATATTTCACATCTTTTTTTTCCCCCCTTAACATTTTGACTGCATTGCGTTTGGGAATCTTAGTTCCTTGAGCAGGGATCAAACCCAAGCCCTCTCTGCAGTGAAGTGTGGAGTCTTAATCATCTGGACCACCAGGGAAGTCCCAAGTATTGCATGTCTTTGAGATGAGAAAGCATCTGCTCTCTGCCTAGCTCCTCATCTAGGTCTGTCCCCACTACAATCCTATAGATGACATGCTAAAGCCTTTAAACCAAATGTGGCCTGTTGCCTGGTTTTGTAGGGCCCACAAGTTAATAATGATTTCTAAGTTTTTAAATGGATGGGTGAAAAATTTGAAAAAGAAGAATATTTTCCACCAAGTAGAAATTATCTGAAAATTAAATTCAGTTTCCATACAATTTTTTAAAACACCACAATACCCATTCATTTCCATACTGTATATGGCTACTTTTGTGTTTTTTCAACCCTAGAGTTCAGTGGTTGCAACAGGGACCTTAGAAATCACAAGCCTTAACATTTTTACCACTTGATTATTTACAAAAAACGTATGATGATCCCTCGGAGAAGGCAATGGCACCCCACTCCAGTACTTTTGCCTGGAAAATCCCATGGATGGAGGAGTCCGGTAGGCTGCAGTCCATGGGGTCACTAAGAGTCGGACACGACTGAGTGACTTCTCATTCACTTTTCACTTTCATGCATTGGAGAAGGAAATGGCAACCCACTCCAGTGTTCTTGCCTGGAGAATCCCAGGGACGGGGGAGCCTGGTGGGCTTCTGTCTATGGGGTCGCACAGAGTCGGACATGACTGAAGCAACTTAGCAGCAGCAGCAGCATGATGATCACTGGACTAAATGATTGTTTCATTCTCAAATATGATGATTCAAATTAAAAAAAAAACAAAACTTAAAAAAATGTAGCAGCATCCTAGTTGGGGGATCATGTACTTCTAGTTGGGTTTTCAGATTGATAACTGTGCCAGCCACCAGATGTTCCAATGTAAAACTTATTAATGCATTTAATTAGTATTGAATTTCCCCAGTATTTATGGACCAGAGGAATATGGAAGTGTATTTCAGAGAAGGTAAAGTTAATTCAGGAGCTAGAAAAAAAAAGTAGAGATGGCATCTTAGCTGGGTTTATCTTTACACCAACATTAAAAAAAATAATGGCAAATGCTTTCTCTGGGCAGCTTCAAGTTGCAATATCATTAGCAATACAGCAGTATTTCATGTTACAGTCAACTTTATTAGAATGTGTTAGGTATTGAGATGATGCTATGTGCTACATGGTAGCTGTTAGAGCTGAAATTGGTTTGCAGTCATGCTTCAACCTATTTGCTGTTAGAAAAAAATAACTTTATCTAACCAACCATAGTAATAACTATTTTTCAAGTTGCATTGCATACCATTTTCAGAATTATAAGTAAGGCCTGATACTGCAAGGCAGATTCTTCTGCTGCATACAAAGCATGGCATTTATGTGTATACTTCTTCAATTTGTTGAAAGTGATATAAAATATTAGAAAGCACATCAGATATTGGTTCCTTTCCTTTATATGTTCCCTCAGCCAATTAACAATGCATGATCTAATCAGTTTTGCCATTTGATTTAATAACTCTTAAATCAACTGACATCTGTTCAAAAACATGGTCTCTTTTGTTTCTGAGCTTGTTTAAGAATCACTGCTGTTATATTTCGGAGAAGGCAATGGCATCCCACTCCAGTACTCTTGCCTGGAAAATCCCATGGGTGGAGGAGCCTGGTAGGCTGCGGTCCATGGGGTTACGAAGAATCAGACACGACTGAGCGACTTCACTTTCACTTTTCACTTTCATGCATTGCAGAAGGAAATGGCAACCCACTCCAGTGTTCTTGCCTGGAGAATCCCAGGGATGGGGGAGCCTGGTGGGCTGCCGTCTATGGGGTCACACAGAGTCAGACACGACTGAAGCGACTTAGCAGCAGCAGCAGCTGTTGTATTTATATGTGTGACATAATTCTAAGGTGTCTATGGCTGTTGAGATTATTGACCATGAAATAGTCTCAAGTGAAAGTTTTACAAACCCTTTTAGAAGAAATTTTTTCCTGTACTTCTGTAACAGACATGTAACAGATCTTTGGTCCATTGTTTTGATTCTTTTAGCCTTACTACTTTATATTGAAATTCCAGGTAACATCAGAGCAACTAAGACACATTTATAGGTCTTCAAAAAGAACATGGATTAAAGTAAATATTGAAAACCACTCATGTAGATGAGCTAACTTAGTTTTTCCTCCAAAACCCTTGCCATTTATGCATGCGTGCCTACGTGCTCAGTTATATCTGACTCTTTGTGACCCTATGGACTTCAGCTCCCCAGGCTCCTCTGTCCATGGAATTTTACAAGCAAGAATACTGGAGTGGGTTGCCATTTCCTTCTCCAGGGAATTTTCACGACCCAGGGATCGAACCAGCATCTCCTGTGTTAGCAGGCTGATTCTTTACTATTGCGTCACCTGGGAAGGGTATGTTTATTTGTCTATTGTTTATTTTTGTTGTTTGTTGTTGTTTAGTTGCTAAGCCATCTGGGATTTCCAGTGGTAAAGAATTCACCTATCAAGGCAGATTGCTCAGGTGCGATCCCTGGGTTGGAAGGATCCCCTGGGGAAGGGAATGGCCACCTACTCCAGTATTCTTCCCATCTAAGCCCCTTGTTAATTTCCCTAATCCCCAAGATGTGTCAACCTTTCACCAGCATGGGATATATTTCTAAATGTTAGTTTTATATGCTTATTTTATGCCCCCATGTGTATCATGGGTGCTTTGATATGTGAATCCTAAATAGTAAACTCTATTGGCATGGCCTGAATAAATTCATCCTTAAACTCTGTATATAAGTATCCAAGCCAACAGGAGAAGGCATTTCCTGGACACTCTTCTGCCTCAGATATTGCTTGGTTTCTGAGAATTATTAAATAATGCTGATGTCAGGGACCTAGGTCATTCCTAAATTGCAGTCTCTGGTTCTAAAATCTATTCAGTTCTCCTTCCTCTCTCTCTACTCTCATACAACATGCTCTCATCTTTGACCATTGCTTTCCATTCCGAGTTTGCTTTTCACGGTCTTCCCAGATTTATGATATGACAGAAAATTGAAATCAAGATATTGAGTGAGAGCTTCAAGAATCAGTCATTAGACTTCGGGGAGTGCCTACTATGTACTGTGCTATTTACATGTGTTATAGTTAAAACTGACTTACATCTCAGAACTGCCTTTGAAGTATGATTATTTCCAAGTCAGGGAGATGAAATTCATGGGAGTTGATTTGTTGACTACTTAGTCCATCTGCGTAAGTAGTCTGGGTGTAAAGCCTGTGATATTTTTTTTCAAAGCCACTTGCCTGTCTCCTTGAGGGAGAAAGTGTATACAGAGAACAGAGAGCTAAAGAATATGTCTTGGAGAAATCTCTCCTTAAAAGGTAGGCTCAAAAGGGAGCCAGGAAGGGCAACTATAGGAGGCAAAAATTCCATGGGAAGCGGGGCTTCTAAGAGAAAAGAATTGTCAGGTGGTTGACTTGGGACTGTGAGGTAAAGCCTGTGAGAGGAGCTAGTCACTGGCCTAACTGGCACATTTCCTCATGTCTCTTTTTCACACTTGTCCTCTTAGGGTGCCAGTCATCTCCCTGGGTGACCTCATGCTCTCTGCAAGGGACTAGGGACACCTTCTCAAATATCAAGCATCTTCCGTGTCTCTAAATTCTGCGTCATGAACTTGTTCCTCACGGAGGGTTGCATTTCAGAAAGAGCTGTGTAACGTAAAGTTCTCTTTATTTTTTTGGCCAATTCACTGAAAGTAGAATCTGGGTTTTTGTCTAGATAGCCTTCCTTTGAAGTTGATGTGTTTAGGTGCTGTCTTGAGGACCCACCGCTATTCTATTTACCATGTTTCCTGAGGCAACCTTGTATGAGGAGTAGAGAATTTTAACAAGTTTCTTGATTTTTCTCTGTATCTAGAGATTAATGTGCTAGTAAAAACTTTATGAGCCCTTAATCATTCATAGCAAATCTATAGGATCCTCTGAAGCTAAAAGCTTCAGCATTCATAATTAAGAGACAGTGGGATAGGACCATGTAAATATGGAAATGGCCTCCCAGAAAACGTGATGAACATTTTCTTTATTTTTTTCTTTATCTTTTATATTTCAGCTTACCAGGTGGCGCTAGTGGTAAAGAATCCACTTGCCAATGCAGGAGACATAAGAGACACAGGTTCGATCCCTGGGTTGGGAAGACCCCCTGGAAAAGGAAATGGGAACTAACTCCAGTACTCTTGTCTGGGAAATCCCATGGATGGAGGAGCCTGGTGGGCTACAGTCCATGGGGTTGCAAGAGTCAGATATGACTTAGTGACTAAACAACAACAACAGACGTTTGGTTAATGTGGAACTAGAGGCTTACAGTGTAAACATTTATAATATTTTCAAAACAACTTATTTTTCTTCCTGGATTCCACAGCACATACATTTCTCCTGAGGTCTCTTAAGACAACATACTATTTATTATAAAATTATGTTCATTTGTCTTATTCTCAAGAAACAATACATTTTATGTCTAAAAATATATGCAATCTAGTCACAGTGGAGTTATTCCAAAGGGTCCATGACTTAACACTTGCTGTTACTATATTCGTAGGGTAATTTGGGGTAAATGAATTTGAGCTGAAACCATTAAGTAAAATGATCCTTTTCTAAGTTAGTTTAAGTGGTAGATTTTATTGATAATTTCAAGCAAAGTTTTTCATATGTATTTTAAGGAAATACTTGATTTAAATGATCTTTTGAAAGAAAAAGGAGTATTACTTGGTGTTTAGTTATAAAAAACAAAAAAATTATTTGGCTTACTTCTTTCCCTAATACTGAATTGTAACTGGAACAATTATGGCAAGATTTATTGACCGCTCAAATGAAAACAACTGACTATAAAAAATAGAGTTGTCATTGCACTCCCACCTGAGAGTCTCCATGCACTATTGCTTGTTTGCACAGATGAGTTGAGGGAAATTCCTGGTCCTGGGGTTTTCTAAGCTGTCATCGTCAGTTTGCCTTACTTTTAACATAAAATAAATGTACAATGTGATTTTTTTTAGATTTTGCATGTACTCTATTTTCTCCTAATTCTTCATTTAGATGTTTTGTTATTACCTTAAGGTATTCTGGCACAGTTAAGGCACAATCTTTTTAATTATAAAATTAGTGCTGCTAATTTTGTCCGTCTCTCAGGATATAATGACACTGTATCCCAGGTAAAGGGGATCCCCTGCAATTGTACTATGTGATATCTAAATTTGGGCTTAAGTGACCAAGACTGTGGGAGACATAAACCACACAGACTTTTCTACATCAATGATGTTTATTCAGGATTCAAGTAAACCTCGAGACTGACTGTTCTTTGGCTTCTGATGTGTGTTCACCATTGCCTGCTTCATCGTCTGTCATCTCTACATCAGGGTTGGAATAACTTGAGGGAGTCTCTGGTGGCACCTGTCTTAAATGGCAATGTCTACTTGGCTTCTTTACAAAATGCTGTCTTTGCTTTTTACTCGTTAGACTCATTCTGCCCAGTTTCTAGCTATGAACTGTTGTCAGTGTGATGGATTTCCTGACCTTGTGAGAGAGACTGTGGCAGCCAAGTTGATGTCATACTGCATTTTGTGTCTCTGTTTTTTGACTGGATAAATGTTCCTTAATTACTGCTGATTCTTCAACCTTGGGGAAAACTCTGGCAGTATTATCAGTTTTTATATTTGACAGCTTCAAAATCGAGAGCCTTTGGCCATAATGTCTTAAGTTAAAGGTTTCAATTCATATTCTTTTCATTTAATTTTATATAATAGTTAGGTTAGAAATTACACAAACACATTTACTTAATAAAGAGCATTGCATTTACTATTATATTTAATGATAATAATTATTTAAAAGTCACCAACTTATCCCCATGACCAAATGCTATAGTACAGCATTAATATATGTAACTATTAAGAAGAGTATTCATTTTCATCTATGAAAAGGGAAACTCTTGATTTATTTTAAAAATATAATGAAAAATATAATTATCTAGCAGTAAAAAATAATGCCATTCCTTTGATAGAGTATGGCCCAAATCCTCCACAATTTGGAGCAAAATCACATCAATCTTTTTTTACATTAATCAGATAAACAGAATAATTAATATTATCTCTCTTCTTGTGATGTGCTCCTTTCTTTTAGCAATTCATCATTAGTGTGCTATCCCTTATGTAAACTGAGATTTGAGTAACATGGTTTAAAAATATTTTATGTGTATCTTGCACACCAACTCATTTATACTGGCTTTATTATAATGTATACATGAATATATGATTCATATGGACCATTTTATGCAATGAGGTCTCCGTCAGTTGTTCAATTCCACCTCCCTACCTGCCCCCATTATCCTTAAAACTTAATCTAGCATGAATTAAGGAGTAGATAGTTAACACTTCCTGAAGGAATCTGGCAGTGACAAATTCAAAGGTTTTTTGTTTCTTTTTTTTTGTGGTCTTCAGATATCTCTTATCTGAAAGATATAATACTAGTAAATTAGGCTTTATTTTTACTAGACCACATATTTGGTTACAGCTTAATAACTTGTAGGAACTAAATTCTAGCTCTAGCTCTGCCACCAAGGAAATGCAACTCAGATGTGAGCATAACCAACTCAGCATCTTCATTTTCCAAACCTGACTGTTTGCCAGCCATCATCTAGAAAGGCTTTTCAGAACATGGATTTCTAGGCTCCACCCTTAATGTACTTGGACTGCAATCTTCAGAGTCCTGCCAGAGAGGGGGTAATTTTTCAAACTCTCTTTCTCCTATGCAGGCAGACCAAAGGCTAGCATTTAGAAACCAATGTTTAGCCTGAAGCCAGATTAAGTGAAGCTTGTTTATTAGACAAAAGCTTTCCTTTCTTAGTCTTAAAATAGTCAAGCTTTTTATTTTGCTTACATCCATGTCTGTCCTTGATCCTTGGTAAAACTTTGAAAATATCAGGAGCTGATGTGTTTTATATCTGAAGAAGTGATATCAATTTTCACCAGCTACCCTTGGAAACTGGACTTTGAATCTTGTACGTATTCCCTGGGAAGCTCATTGCAAGCCAGCTTTACCCTGCTGGTGTTGAACCATATAATACATCTGTGATATCTTTTTTAAAGCTTTGCTTACTGAGGAAAGAGCTATACACTTTGCTCAAACTATAGTCAGTGATAGTTTGCCTACTGAACATCTTCAAGAATTATTTAGATTTCCTTCTAAAAATTTCCATTGCTCTTTCTCTGAAGTTTAAGAATCAGAAAAAAGTTTAAAAAGTTAAATTAAAAAAATCTTAAAGCAGCTAGATACTAGTCAGTGGGAATTTGCTGTATGACTCAAGAGCTCAAAGTGGTGCCCTGTAACAAGCTAAAGGAGTGGGATGGGGTGGGAGGTGAGAAAGAGGTTCAAGAGGGAGGGAACATGTGTGTACCAATGGCTGATTCATGTTGATGTATGGGAGAAACCAACACAATATTGCAAAGCAATTATCCTCCAATTAAAATAATTTAAAAAATGTACTTATAGAAAATAAAAGTTTTTCTTCTGAACTTTTAGGTGCAAAAAATATTTCCTCCTTTTACTACAAATGCATTTATTAAGCTTGTGAAGGAATTTGACCATTTTCAGTTCAGTTCAGTTCAGTTCAGTCGCTCAGTCCTGTCCGACCCTTTGCCACCCCATGAATCGCAGCATGCCAGGCCTCCCTATCCATCACCATCTCCTGGAGTTCACTCAAACTCAAGTCCATTGAGTTGGTGATGCCATCCAGCCATCTCATCCTCTTTTGTCCCCTTTTCCTCCTGCCTTCAATCCCTCCCAGCATCAGAGTCTTTTCCAATAAGTCAACTCTTCACATGAGGTGGCCATAGTACTGGAGTTTCAGCTTTAGCATCATTCCTTCCAAAGAACACCCAGGGCTGATCTCCTTTAGAATGGACTGGGTGGATCTCCTTGCAGTCCAAAGGACTCTCAAGAGTCTTCTCCAACACCACAGTTCAAAAGCATCAATTCTTTGGTGCTCAGCTTTCTTCACAGTCCAACTCTCACATCCATACATGACCACTGGAAAAACCATGGCCCTGACTAGACGGACCTTTGTTGGCAAAGTAATGTCTCTACTTTTGAATATGCTATCTAGGTTGGTCATAACTTTTCTTCCAAGGAGTAAGCGTCTTTTAATTTCATGGCTGCAGTCACCACCTGCAGTGATTTTGGAGCCCAGAAAAATAAAGTCTGCCACTGTTTCCACTGTTTTCCCATTTATTTCCCATGAAGTGATGGGACCAGATTCCATGATCTTCATTTTCTGAATGTTGAGCTTTAAGCCAACTTTTTCACTCTTCTCTTTCACTTTCATCAAGAGGCTTTTTAGTTCCTCCTTACTTTCTGCCATAAGGGTGGTGTCATCTGCATATCTGAGGTTATTGATATTTCTCCCAGAAATCTTGATTCCAGCTTGTGTTTCTTCCAGCCCAGCATTTCTCATGATGTACTCTGCATAGAAGTTAAATAAACAGGGTGATGATATACAGCCTTGATGTACTCCTTTTCCTATTTGGAACCAGTCTGTTGTTCCATGTCCAGTTCTAACTGTTGCTTCCTGACCTGCATACAGATTTCTCAAGAGACAGGTCAGGTGGTCTGGTATTCCCATCTCTTTCAGAATTTTCCACAGTTTATTGTGATCCACACAGTCAAAGGCTTTGGCATAGTCAATAAAGCAGAAATAGATGTTTTTCTGGAATTCTCTTGCTTTTTCAATGATACAGCAGATGTTGGCAATTTGATCTCTGGTTTCTCTGAATTTTCTAAAACCAGCTTGAACATCTGGAAGTTGACGGTTCACATATTGCTGAAGCCTGGCTTGGAGAATTTTGAGCATTACTTTACTAGTGTGTGAGATGAGTGCAACTGTTCAGTAGTTTGAGCATTCTTTGGCATTGCCTTTCTTTGGGATTGGAATGAAAACTGACCTTTTCCAGTCCTGTGGCCACTGCTGAGTTTTCCAAATTTGCTGGCATATTGAGTGCAGTACTTTCACAGCATCATGTTTCAGGATTTGATATAGCTCCACTGGAATTCCATCACCTCCACTAGCTTTGTTCATAGTGATGCTTTCTAAGGCCCACTTGACTTCACATTCCAGGATGTCCGGCTCTCGGTCAGTGATCACACCATCGTGATTATCTTGGTCATGAAGCTCTTTTTTGTAGAGTTCTCCTGTGTATTCTTGCCACCTCTTCTTAATATCTTCTGCTTCTGTTAGGTCCATACCATTTCTGTCCTTTATCGAGCCCATCTTTGCTTGTTTTAAAATTCACTGATTTCTAGGCCTTCCCTGGTGGTCCAGTGGTTAAGAACCCACCTGCCAATGTAGAGGCACAGGTTCATTCCTGATCCAGGAACTAAAATCCCACTTGCTGTGAGGCAACTAAGCCTGTGGAGCCCTTGCACTCTAGAGTACATGCTCTGTAGTCAGAGAAGAGAAGCCAGCACATTGAGAAGCCTGCTCACTGCAGCTAGAGAGAGCCCAGGACCAGCAACAAAGACCTAGCACAGCCAAAAATAAATAAAATATAATAAAAGTCACTGGTTTCCAAAAGGCTACCTACACACTGCTAAGCTGTTTAACTATGACACATAATAGATTCAGTCTACATTGTCTTTTAAAATGATATAGGAAAATTTGAAAACTATGGGGAAATCTCAAAGATAGAATAATTTAAGCCATACATTTCATATCTGAAGTCACTGAGGCCTAGAGGGGTTTGGTGATCTGCCTTAAATCACACTTGTTTAAAATCTAGGTCTCTTCATTGCCAGTCTAAATGTTCCCAAACCAACTTGCTCAGCTCTGATACAATAATGATTTCTTTTTGTTTTTTTTTAAAAGTAACCTTATGTCATACTTTTCATGGCCTGTTTTATCTTCTCTCTCACATTTTCCAATTTTCTATGATCTCATCTGTACGTTCCCAAGCCTGGGGCATGCAGTTGGTATAGATGTTTGTAGATGAACAGAGATGGATAAACACGAAGGAATGTAGGAAGTGTATGTGACGTCACACCATACATCCAGCACATTTCATATAATCCAACCCACAAGCCATGCCATCTTATGTAATCTCGATGGAAAGAAAGAAGAAAACTCAGGATAAATGCCTTAACAGCTGTCAGTGTTAAGTAATCCTTTCAAGCTGCGAGAGCCTTCATTTGCCTTCAAGAGTTGTGACATATGGTCAAAAATAGTTTGAAGATTTATTGTGTCATCTCTTTTGGATGAGATTCAAAATATACTTTAAGAGCGATTCCATCCCTCATCATCCTTGAAAATATCCTTCAGAACTCATGGAGCATATAGAAAGCAGACGGAGAATGATGAAGTTCAGATGCCTCAAAGTGACAGACTCTAATCAGCATTGCCAACCTATCAGAGAAAATTACGAGAAAAAAATGCAAATTTTCTACTGACACTTCACTTTTAAACACTGACATCTCATTGACCTAAAGAGGCCATTGGCATAGATAAGACTTTTGATCTATTTTCCTCTACTGTCATATTTCGGTAGGATTTGATGGCAGTTTTTACAATTATATTTTCAAGAGGCGGTCATTGTTTTAAATTTTAAGAATTTAACCTTAAAGATGAAAAAGCTAAGAAACTCAAGGGTGCCAGTGGATTCTAGGTTCTGTAAAGACTAACAAAAAAGATCTCTCTCCACTTAAATTTTATAAAGATTGAAAAACTAACGGATAATAAAGAAATGCTGAATACAACCTGAAAGAGCAGAACAACTTCTTGTATAAACATTACAGTAAAGAGGTCACCTAACTTCGTTAACTCTCCTGGGTGCAAACGGAGCATCATCAAGCCTACTGAGTATAAGAAGAAAAGATTCAAAGAATAAAATGCCACAAGGCCGAATTCGTGGGTCCTGACGGTGCCTGGATTTCACTCATGACTTCTCCTTCCCTTCTCCCTGCCCTATGCCCTGTTTCTGCTCTACTTTCCTATTTGCCTCCTGAGGTTTCAAAATATTGCTAAACACATTTCTAAAGCCTTCCTGACATACGACGGTTTGTGTATAAATCATTTTATTGAAGAATTAGGGCAATCTTTTTTTTTTTTCTGAAGTAGAATAAATTGTGCTTCTATTTCAGAAGCTTATGGAAAATACACTGTGCTTCAACCCAAATATTAGGTTGCATAAATCACTCTGGCCATCACATTCGGGGGCACCTTTCAGATTAGAAATTAAATTGCATTCTTATAATCTATTATTATTTTAGACAAATCCCTGATTATCTCTTACTTGAAATGTTTCATTAGGTAGCCACAGCATCAGACCCCTGCCTTGGTACTTATTTGAGAGGGAAAAAGAAATAATGTCTGTAGAGATCTGTTTAATAGAAGTTCGCTGAAATGGCTACTATATTTCATCTAGTAGATGAGAAGACCAGATGGGCAGACATAGGTTAATTAAATCTGGTAGGAGCTGGATATTGGTTCTAGATTCAATTTGAGTGTAAAGTACCCTTCCTAGGGTGATCCAGTTACCAGATCTGCTTAACATTAAAGGGTTCTGGTGCAGCTCAGATCGCTGCCATGTTTGGAAGTTATGATTTGGTTTTTGACAGTACTCTTTTATCTGCATTCATTGTAGATGTCTCATTAGTAATTTTTGTCATGCTTCTCCGTGCCAATGTTGAGCTTTGTCAATTGAAATAGAGACCGTGTTAGGACCTGAATGATAACAACTCTAATTAACCTGAACCAGACTGTGGAACAACTCTTGAAAGAATGTCGCTTTGTAAGTAAACTGCTACCCTTTTTTTTCCCCCCTCTTTTGCTCTAATAAGCTGAGAGACCATCATCCAAAGATGGTCTTCTAGCAATCCTCAAACATCTGAGATTTTTGTTTGCTAACTCAAGGCTTCTGCATTTCCTTCTTTTCTTTCCCATTCTTCACATGTCTGCTTAAGTCTCACCATCCCTGTTCACCTTGTATAAAAAGCTTTGTTTGCTTTATTTTCTGTCTCAGTCTTTTATTTCCATCACAAAGGTAACGCAATAGGGAGTTATTTTTTGGAAGGTTTACTAACATGTTTTAGTTTTAATTGGAGGATAATTGCTTTACAATATTGCATTAGTTTCTGCTGTACAACAATGTGAATCAGCTGTAAGTACACGAGTATCCCTTCCCTCCTGAAACTCCCTCCCACAGTCTCCCACATCCCTGTAGGTCACCACAGAGCACCAGGCTGAGCTCCCTGTGTTGTACAGCAGCTTCCCACTTGGGTACAGCACTTCCCATCGCTGGATTGGGAAGATCCCCTGGAGTAGGAAATGGCAACCTGCTCCAGTATTCTTGCCTGGGAAATTCCACAGGCAGAGGAGCCTTTCTGGCTTCAGCCCATGGAGTTGCAAAGAGTCAGACATGACTGAGCAACTGAGCACACACACACATCAATTTTACACATGGTAATGTACACATCTCAGTGCTACTTTCTCAATTCATCCCACTCTATTCCCCCTCTGTGTCCACAAGTGCATTCTCTACAGCTTTCTCAGCTGATAGGTGAGGGATATGTAAGGGCAAAGACCATGTTTACAGTCTGTGAAGAATTGTTATTTCTAGCAACTGACTTTGACCTTGACATGTGGTAAGGACTCAGACAATAATTGTGGAATGAGACTCAGTGGATGAGTCTAAGGATTGAGATCAACTATTAATATGTTGCTTATGTTAGAAGAGTATTTTTTTTAATTGTGCAGTTTGGTTTTTTATTAGTTGTGTTTGATAAGTATGATTTTTTATTTAATAAATTTTTTTTAATACCTAGCTCGATTCTCTGGGGGAGTATTAAAGAGTTGGGTATAGTCCTTTTTTCCCAAAGAGTTCATAATCTAGTGGAGGATTGGGTATGTATACAGAAAAGTGGATGGAAGATTCAGAAGGACAAAATAGCTATTGGTCGATGGTAGAGTTAAACTGCAGCTTTAACTCTTATGTGCTGGTAAAGTAATACTGTGAATCTGGCAACAGTAAGTTTTTTGTCTCATCAGTTTAATTTTTTTTAAAATATTAATTGAACTCTAATGCTGGGTCACCCTCTAAATAAGTCCAAATCTGCCTTATAATATCATTCTCAAAATAAATGCTGGAAAGTGATTATCATTAGCATTTTATTGATGACAAAAGTGAAGTCAAAGAAGTAAAATCATTTTCCCAATGCTAAACAGCTGGCAAGTGCAGCACCGGCATTCAATCCATGATTTCCAACTCCAAGTCCAGAATACTTTCTCATATACTTGTTTACTGAATCAAAATGTCCACAGACCCTTTTCTCTTTCTGCTTAAGTATTTGAAATTTGGTTAATCCTCTACTTTTGATCTCCTGGTAAGCTGGTAGTGCACTAGCTCAATTACTAAGCAGTTATTGCTTCTACCATGACCCCTGACTGTAAACAGCAAATGTACTGGGAGGAATTATACATGAATTAAAAATACCTAATGGACTTGTCATAATGTCGGGTTTCCTTGGGTATGAAAGAAAGTGAAAATGTTAAGTCAGTCGTGTCTGACTCTTTGCGACTTTGCGGACTGTAGCACATCAGACTCCCCTGTCCATGGCATTTTCCAAGCAAGAATACTGAAATGGGTTGCCATTCCCTTCTCAAGGGGATCTTCCTGACCCAGGCATTGAATCCGGTTCTCCCGCGTAGCAGGCAGATTATTTACTGTCTGAGTTGGCATGTCCCATGAGAAGTACCCTGGAAGCTATGCTAATGGTATTGATACAGTAGATATGGATTTCCACTGGGCATGACTTCCATGTCCATTGATACAAATCCTGTCTCCTTGCACCTGAGCAGCTGTATGACTTGCTGTAGAGGGTCTCCAGAAGAATGATGGTTGCTGTCCAGCTGGCAAGCTGTGATTCCTGCTGTATAACCTTATACATGACCAAGAGCAGGTGTGGCTCATAATTATCTTCTGAGACTGAATGTTTAGTTGAAGCCCCAAACTGTTAAAGAAGGACTATAGCAAGTAAAACTCTTAAGCGTATTTCCACATACATGACAAATGTCTTTGACAATTAGTCTTGATTTTTAATGGCCATTGGCCTATATTGAATGAATTTGGGTTATTGAATTTTAAGATATTGTTTGTGTTAGTGCACCTACATTAATCAAGTTTATGCTTTAAAATAAGAAATTTCATCTATTTATCCCTGTGCTCTAAATGAGACTTTGGAATATTATCTTTCATGAATAATAATTACAGATTCATTGAGGTAAAACATCCCCATAGAGCCTGAAGATTTAATTTGCCTGTATATCTTATTGTAATAAGCAAAATGCATTTCTGGCTTGGGGACTGAATTTTGAGAGGAGTAAGTTTCTTTTTAAAGATTTAATTAGTTTTCCATAATACTGGTACTTTAAAAAAAATACAGAGTGTTGTTCTTATTCACAGGAGTCAGAAAAAACAGCCACAGGTGTGATGTTCAGTGTTAAGAGAGGAGCGTGCATAATACACAGGTCAACTGAAGAGTGTCTTTAAGTTAAACCAACAGAAGTATTAATATCTAAAATAAACTCACTGGGAAAATTTCTAATTAATGCAGTTGGACTATGCGAAGATAGGGCAGGATGATTAGATTAAATGAAAATAAGAGTTTGGCTTGGTTGTTGTAAATTGTCAAGGAAAACCACTTTAACATTTAAGCACCTCAATATTTCATTGCAAATGACACTAATTAGACCATTTTTTTAGTTCTTGCTTTCTCAGAGGGCAGAGTTCTTAGGCTTCTTTTTCCATTTAAACCTTGTTACTTTCTGTGACTAATCCCCAGGGTAATTAAGATCATTTTAAAAGTTATCTAAGAAAATAAAAAAAATGGCTAGATTGGGCACTATGCAGTTTTGCCCCAGACCTTACTAAAAAAAAAAAATAATGTAACAATGTAACTAGAACTTTGGTATTCATTGTTATTCCATTTTTTTCTTGCTTTGCCTTATTTTTTAATTTATCATGTAGTTAAAGAAATTGACTTATTGGTTTACAAGTCTGTGAATTTTAGATGTATAGATTTGAGTAATCACTAAAACATTCAGGATATAGAACGAGAAAAGTTTTCTGTTGGATATGTGACTTAAGAAAAAATTTACCAGTCTGCTCCAGGTCCTTTGATTCTCTAGGGAGTGTCTTTCAAGGAACAAAAGATTTTCCATTTTTTTCTCTTACAGATCATGAGTTTGGTGTCATCTTAATGTCTCTTCCTAACCCCAAGTCATACAGATTTGTTCCTATGTGTTGTAGAAGTTTTATCATTTTGCATTTTATTTAGATCTATGATCCATTTTTGGAGAAGGCAATGGCAACCCACTCCACTACTCTTGCCTGGAAAATCCCATGGACGGAGGAGCCTGGTAGGCTTCAGTCCATGGGGTTGTGAAGAGTCAGACACGACTGAGCGACTTCACTTTTACTTTTCACTTTCATGCATTGGAGAAGGAAATGGCAACCCACTCCAGTGTTCTTGCCTGGAGAATCCCAGGGACGGCAGAGCCTGGTGGGCTGCCATCTATGGGGTCGCACAGAGTCAGACATGACTGAAGTGACTTAGCAGCAGCATGATCCACTTTAAGGTGTGAAGTTTATGTTGGGGTTTATTTATTTATGGCATGTGACTGTTAGCTATTCTTACACCATTTGCTGGATAGACCACCCTTTCTCCTTTTAATTGTTTAAGTATCTTTGTAAAAAATACAATGGCCATCACGGGGTGAGCTTATTTCCGGGCTCACTGTTCTGTTCTGTTGGTTAACGTGTATATATCCTTCTACCAATTCCACACAGTTTTGATTGCTGTAGTTTGTAGTAGGTCTTAAGGATGGATAATGTAATTGCTCCAACTGTGTTCTTCTTTTCTGAGATATTTTACTAATTCTAGGCTCTTTGACTTTTCATGTGAATTTTATTTTACTTAAAAAATTTTGTTATTATTATTTTGGCCACACTGAATGGCATGTGGGACCTTAAGTTCTCTGATCAGAAGTTGAACCTGTGCTCCCTGTAGTGCGAGCACACACCCTTAGCACTGGACCACCAGTGAAGTCTCTCCATGTGAACTTTAAAATCAGCTTATCTGTATCTACTGGAGAAAAGAATCCTGCAGAGGTTTAATTGGAATTGTATTAAATCTTTTGGTAATTCAAAGGAATTGACATCTTTACTATGTAAGTTTTCTGATTGGTGTATGTGATATATCTCTCCATTTATTTGGTCTTTTGTGATTTCTTTCATTAATCGTTTTTAGTTTTCAGCAGTAGATTTTGTACATGTTTTATTTTCTACCTAAATATTTTAGTTTTTGGAACTATTGTGAACCATACTCTTAAAAATAGATTTTGAATTGCACATTTCCAGGATATAAAAATATAGTTAATTTTGTCTGTTGACATTGTATGCTGTGGCCTTCCTAAACACAATTGTTAATTCTAAAAAACAAACAAAAACACAAAATTTCTGTGTGCATTTCTTGGTGTTTTCTATGCAGACAATTATATAGCACATGAGGACAGATTTATTTCTTTCTCTTTAATTCTATATGCTTCTTATTTATTTTTCTTGACTTATTGCACTGGCTAAGGTTATTTAGGACAGTGTTCTGTCTTTTTCCATAAAGATGGTTGATGTAGGGTTTTTTTTAGATGCCTTTATTAGTCTAAGGAATTTCTCTTCTATTTCCAGCTTTCTGAGAGAATTTTTGGACAAATTTTCTATAAAATTGGTTTTATTCTTCTTTAAATGTTTGGTGAAATTTGCCAGTGAAACTATCTGGACCTGCAGATTTCTTTTCAAAAACTTTTGTCCCAGAGTTAATTTCTTTAATAGTTATGGGGTCATGAATGTTATCTGTTTAATTTTCAGTCAGTTTTTTTTTTTTTTTAAGTTTGTGTGTTTTGAAGATTTAATCAATTTCATCTAAATTACTAGAATAATGTGCACAGTTGTATATATATATATATATATAGCCTCATTATCCTTTTAATGCTGCTAAGATCTGTAGTGATATTTTCTTTTTCATTGCTGATATTGGTTGTTTGTGCCTTCTCTCTATATCTCTCTAGAGATTTATTAATTTTATTGATCTTTTAAAATCCGTTTTTTGGTTTGGTGACATTCTCTTTTCTTTTGCTTTTTTTTTAATTCCATTGACTTCTGGTTTTATTTTTCATCTCTTATATTCTTCTATTTTCTTGCCTTGTGTTTATTTGCCTTTATTTCTGATTAAATTGGGAGTTTGGGGACTTCTTTTTGATTAAAGCATTTATTACCTCCTATACTTTAGATACATTTCACAACTTTAACATATTGTATTTTCATTAGTTTAAAACATTTTCTAATTTCCCTTGAGATTTTTCTCTGACTCATAGATTATTTAGAAATACATTGTTAACTTCCAAGTGTTTGAGGGGAATTTTCTCTTAATTTTCTGTTAGTGATTTCTAGTTTAATTCAATTATGTTCTGAGAATATACTGTATATGATTTTAATTATTTTGTCATTTGTTGTTGTTCAGTTGCTAAGTTGTGTCTGACTCTTTTTGACCCCATAGACTGCAGTGCACCAGGCTTCCCTGTCCTTCATCATCTCCTGCAGGTTGCTCAGATTCATGTCCACTGTTGGTGATGGTATCTAGCCATCTCATCTTCTGCTACCCCCTTTTCCTTTACTCTTTCCCAACATCAAGATCTTTCCCAGTGAGTCAGCTCTTCCCATCAGGTGGCCAAAATATTAGAGCTTCAGCTTCAGCATCAGTCCTTCTAATGAATATTCAGGGTTGATTTCCTTTAGGATTGAATGGTTTGATTTCCTGTAGCTTTCTCATTATTTGATTTATAACCCAGGATATGGTCTATCCTGGGGAATGTTTGAAGGGCATTTGAGTAGAATGTATATTCTATCATTGTTGGATTGAATAACCTGTAAATGTCAATTAGATCCAACTGATTGTGATGATGATTTCTAGTTCTTCTCAATCCTTGTTGACTTTCTATAGATTCTATTCTTGAAAGAGGAGTGTTGAAATCATCAACACTGTAGATCCGCCTCTTTCTCTTTTGTAGATTTGTCTATTTCACTTTTCAGTATTGTTGTTTTGGGCCATTTGTTTAGCTCTGTTTTTTGTTACATACTCAGGATGGTTATGACTTCTTGCTAACTTGACCTTTATCATTATATTAATAAAATGGTGTCTCTTTAATATTTTTCCTGTGCAGTTGGGATTTTTACTGTTCTTTACGTACTGAGTAATTTTGGATTCTATCCTGGACATTTTGAATATTACATGAAGCCCTGAATCTTGTTTAAATTCTTTAGAAAATATTGACTTTTGTTTTTTTTCATGGTACATTAAGCTGGTTTAGGTTTAGGACATGTTTTGAACCTACTTTTAGTGGGTTGTGGTAGTTCCAATATCAGTTCAGTTTTAAAGTCATTTCATTGTTATTTGCATCTGTCCAATGGAGAAGGCAATGGCAACCCACTCCAGTACTCTTGCCTGGCAAATCCCATGGATGGAGGATCCTGATGGGCTGCAGTCCATGGGGTCGCTAGGAGTCAGACGCGACTGAGCGACTTCACTTTCACTCTTCACTTTCATGCAATGGAGAAGGAAATGGCAACCCACTCCAGTGTTCTTGCCTGGAGAATCCCAGGGACAGGGGAGCCTAGTGGGCTGCCGTCTATGGGGTCACACAGAGTCGGACACGACTGAAGCGACTTAGCAGCAGCAGCAATAATGTGTGTACCACGTATTGGCTAGCTTGAGACTTGTGCAGTGATCTGTTAATTCAGTTCTGAAAGTTTTGGTCATGCTGAATAGGATCAAATCTACATGTGCATAGTTGGAGTTGAGCTCAGGTGTTTATAAAAGAACTTTATGAGATCAGTTTCCTGAACTCTTTGCTTTCCATTATTTCCCCAGAATTTTCCCATCAGTTGACACTTGTCTTTCCTCCATCCAGAGTGCTGAGTCTGTAGTTACCTCCATTGCCATGTACTGTCACAACTGGTCCTGCATTGGGGCCCGCTTTTAAGAGGAAGGAGAGAAACAAACACAGATTGGTCCTGCCCTGCTGTAAAGCCAGTTGCATCAAATGAAGAAGACAGTTACTCTCCCTCAGAGTTTTGGCTCCTACAAAGTCCCATTGCTGCTGGGTGTGGCTGTCATGACTGGATAGTGGGCTGAGGTGAAGAGTGGAGGATAGGGGCAAATGGAATATTTTTTCACTCTCTCTATTTAGAGTATCCTTTTCAGATCCTTGGGCCAAACTAGAGGGCTTCTCCTGGAACTCTTTCTGGCTGTTCCGGATACCCACTGCCAGTGTATTGACTTCAGGCCAGGGTATCCCAGAAGGAAAAGAAATGGCAAACTCACCATTGGGTTGGTGGTATTTCGAATCTTTGGTCTCCTCCACTCTGCCTGAAACTGTTTACCTTTCAGAGTTCTCGGAGAACTGCTCCTTGCTTTCCTGTTCAGTTGCATTCAGTGAGAGGCATGGTGGTAGCTATATACTTCCTTTTTACCCTGGTCTGGAATTTTTTACTGTGTTCTTTAAACAATTTCCCATCAAGATGCTTTTGTGCAGTCAGTGTGATATCAAAGACTATGATGATTGAGACATGTCAGTATACAAAAGCATTAACATCTTTACTTAATAAGTAACATAGCATTGGAAAAGGGCTTCCCTGATAGCTCAGTTGGTAAAGAATCCGCCTGCAATGCAGGAGACCCCAGTTCGATCCCTGGGTTGGGAAGATCCTCTGGAGAAGGGAAAGGCTACCCACTCCAAAAGAGTCGGACACGACTGAGAGCATTGGAAAATCAATGTGGCAGTTGTTTGCATTTCTTAGAGACTACTCCAAATTATTAATATTAATTTACTTAAAGTAAATTTTTATAAGACTGTAGAGTAAAACTCCAACTTTTCTGCTGAATGGAGCTGTATAAACAGTACCTTAATTATGTTTCATATGCTTCTCAGTATTCTACCTACCAGTCAGTGTGATTCAATAGGAAATAAGAAAACCTTGTATCTACAAAACCCTATGAAAGGTGATGAGCTTTGAGTTGGTTGCATATTCAGATGTTTTGCTTTCAAACCAAATATGCAAAAAGAGGCAATGATCTATATGACTTTTACTAGGGAAAGTAACCTGTTGAACTGTTTCTTTCACCATGTTCAACGGAGTACTTAGGAAGAAAGAGATTAATTCATTTTTAATGCTAGGAAAATACAGTCATTAAAAAGCAGATAATATAAAATGCCAGAAATGCTTTTAACATTACAAGAAGTGCACTTCTTTCTTAAATAGCTTGCTACTTTTGGAGATCTGGATATGCTGAGGTATTAAATATTAAAATAGAGGTTGCTTTTTAAAATGCAGTGTTTCTTATCAGGGAAAAAAAACAGTTTGAACAAGCATTTCTGTTGTATAATTCATGATGTTGCTAATAAGATAGTCTAGAAGAATTATTTTGTTATACTTTTGAGAATGACTGGATTCCTTTTTACAAGGGAACATTCCCTTGTTCATGTCCTCTTAAATATATATGAGTACTGTTGAACTGTATGGGATAGTCACCTGGCAGATTTTGTCAGATTAATGGGTTTCTCCATGTTTTATTGTGAAATCCAACTGAACAGGAAGATTGATGTGAATTTTGCCACCTTGAGCATTATCATAAATCAACTATCTGTTCTAAATCATTGATGTCATAGGAAAATAAATGTTGAAAGAATGTCCCTCAGAACACTTAAACTCCATGGATTTTTGGGATAGAAATGAACATGATTTGTTTTTCCTTTGCTATGTATGAACAACTAAACAATACAGATATAGGTGTTGGTCTTAAAAGGAATGCTCCTGTCTTTGGTTTCTCCTCATGTGCATTCATTCACCCATTGGTAAGTGTTAGTCACTCAGTTATGTGTGACTGAGACCCCAAAGAGTGTAACTCACCAGGCTCCTCTGTCCATGGAATACTCCAGACAAGAATACTGGAGTTGGTAGCCAATCCCTTCCCAAGGGGGTCTTCTAAACCCAGGGACTGAACCCAGGTCTCCTGCAGGTGGATTCTTTACTTTCTGAGCCACCAGGGAAGCCCATTCATTGGGATGTTAATACCTAAGGTAACAACAAGCAATGGACAGTTGAGCAAGTTCTTTAAAGTAATTATCCAGCCCTTTAGCGTTTTGTGTGCTCCATCAGTTCAGAAGGAAACCCAGTTCATATAAAAGCCATCCGTAGGTTTTAGCTACAATATACTTGAGTTATTGTGGTGGATAAAGTCTTTGATACTCAAGTGTTGATTCCTGAAGTGCTCTTTCAAGCTATCTTCACCTCTACACTGTATAACTTTATCGTGTTGAAAATAGAAATAATTTGTCGAGATAGGTTGATTAATGCCTGCCATTATCATATTGTGTCCTTCAAACTAGTTTTCCAATATTAAACAAGTTTTGTACATAAAAAGGGCTTCCCTGGTGATTCAGATGGTAAAGAATCTGCCTACAATGCAGGAGACCCTATTAATACAGGAAAAAAATTTAACCTACAGATTTTCACATTAACATAATTTACAATCCACTTGGGTTTCTAAATGAACTGAAATCAATGTTCTTTACTGCAGTGTATCTGTAAGAACCATATCTAGATATGTCTAGATATTCTGAGCAAAATTTTGATGAATAACATCTCACTTTTTCTCTCAACTAGCTATATTTTTGTGGAATCTGTGACCCATCCCCAATGGTTTCGTATTTAACATTACTTGCATTAAAAAAAAAACTTTTTATTTTAGAAAAACAAAAATGATATTTTAGAGCATCTCAGATTTAAAAATATTAGTTTAATCTTTGAGAAGAAACCCCAAAGTTTTTGTATGCTCACAGAATTAGACAGTTTTGATTAATTTAATGTTCTAATTATTTTAATTCTTAAAGAATATTAACTAGTTTTTCCTTAAACAGGAAAAGTAAAGATCTCTATCTCCTTGGTGAGTCGTTAGTGCCATATTCACTGTCTCCTTGGTGAGTGGTTAGTGCCGTATTCACAAACTAGACCATAACTCTGAAATTTTTATCTTACACTCTGGTTTTGGCTGATAATGACATATGTTTATGAGGTTTTTCATGTTTCCAAGGAAAGCAAAAGAGCATGGTTAGGTTAGTAACTTTCTAAAGCTTATTAGAGAAACATCAAAACCCAGTTAACTCAACTATCATAAGCAAACTATGCACAAGGAAATTATTTACTTTAAAAAAAAAGGGTATAATCAGAGGAACATTTGGAAATGAGCATATAATTTATAGGAGTGAGAGCCTGTACCCTTTTCAGGGCAATTCTCATGTATTAAGCTGGGAACAGAAGTACACATAAAATCTGACTTATTTTTTCTATAGAATTCTTTTTCTTCAAGGGTGCTGAGATTTTGAGAGTTCCTTTAATTACTTCATTCTTAACTATTTGTTTCTTATGCAGAGAGTAAGTACAGTCTGAACAGCAGGTGTTCTTTTTAATATGAGAAAAAATGTATGAAGGCTTTTAATCTTAACATGCTACTGTATATGAGCAGCTTGTTTAGAATTATTAATATATAAGATGTGTAAAGGCACTTTGATAGTCTATATGTGTGTTCTTTTCTTATTATAGGTTTCAAAATGGAGACTTTCAGAAGAATTAGAGCTCATGTATTTAATATTTGGGGGGACATTTATTACATGCTGGCCATTGGAAATGATTAGGCCTGGCCCAGAGACTATTTCACTTCTTAGAGAAAGTTTAGCTTAGCAGTTATAGACCCAGACTTTAAATATGTTTGATGCATAGACTGATCTTAAATCTGTGATTTTTGGCATTGTTCTGGTCTCCAGTAATAAAAGTCAGTAAAACATGACCCAGGCTATGAAGGCGTTTATTCTTTAGTTCTTCTTTTTAGTTGTAATATGGAGTTTGACATGCAAAGTGTGCTGGAAAAAGAAAGCGTTATTTACTCAGTCATGTCTGATTCTTTGCCACCCTGTGGAATGTAGCTCCTCTGTCCATGAAATTCTCCAGGCAAGAATACTTCCAGGAGAAGGGAGTGGGTTTGTCATTCCTTGTCCAGGGTACCTTCCCAACCCAGGAATCGAACCTGGTCTCCTACATTGCAGGCAAATTCTTTACCATCTGAGCCACCGGGGAAGAATAAAATATTCTCAAGAGAACATTTTTAATAGATGATGCCCTAAGATACCCATTTACAAATCAGTCTGAGATAGAATAGGGTGAATCATTCTGTCAGGATTACACTGACATGAATATAGTTACTGAACAAATCTTAAAACAATTATGATTGAATAAATCCTTTAGGCGAGACCCAGTTATTCAAAATAATTCTCTCCCTCCTTCGAAGTGTTTATCTGAATCTTCTGGATCTATAAGACATTAAGGAGAGTTTCAGAGTGGGATCACCTATTATTGGTATCGAGGGACATGGTGGTAGGGGGGTGTGATAGAAATGTAAGGAAGATGCTGCTAGAAAAATATAGGAAAGTATGTTGCATCAGTATAGCATGTCCAGTCAGAACATGGAATGTCTCCACGAAGTGTACTTGAGATATGGAAGCAAACTTCATGAAACCTATCGAAATTGAATGCCTCGACCTGTTCTACTTTTGCTTTAAAAGACAAATAACTTGGGAAATTCTTCCCAAGTCTCCTAAATCCTAGGTATGTTGGACCTTTGAAGACAGAGGGGGATATAAAAAAGTTCTATAGCTGGCTGTGTAGATAAAATGAGAAAGGGAAATTTTTCCTGCCAGGATTGGCACTTAAGCTCTTTGAATGAGGGCACTGTAAAGAATTATTTGCCTAGAGGCTAGTTGACCCAGGTGACATCTAGACTTTGAAGGATAGACCTTGCAGCCTGAATAAAGCTACATTTTGTTTAAAAGGAGAACACCTGCTTGGAAAGAGAGTGGGATGGTATTACATGTCAAGAACTGTCATAAATTCAAAAGATGTGACTTTGGTAGCCAGTGTATAGTTCCAAAAAAGGATTCAAGCACCAGGATCCAAAAATTGTCTGCTCAGACTTGATTGATGAACTAAGTTTGACCATTGTGAGTAGGAAGAGGGCAGAGTTTTGAGCTTGGAAAGAAACACACAAACACAAAACTGGACTAAGTCATATCAGACAAGATAAACCTAATTCTTTACAGGGAAAGCATAACAGTGGAATTGTGTGTGGCCACAAAAGACAAGTAGGATCTGAGAAGTTAAAAATCCGTAGGCAAAGGACTTTCTAACAGTTTAAGAAGTTCAAAGTGGGACATAGAATCTCATGAGTCAGTGAGTTCCTTGTTGCTGGAATTTAAACCATTGCTTCACTAGGAGACTGAAGAGAGATGATTAGTGCTAAAAAGTAGAGGATTTAATGTAATACATATTTATTAATCATCTGCTTTGTGCTCTGAGCTACATACCTTTAGGATCCTTCGCTTTCAGCAATTCTGTGGTTTGGGAATCCTTATAAAAGAGGGTTCGGGTGGAAGACTGAAAATTGAGTGTTCAATTATCATATTGTGTTAAATTCTGGATGAAAACAATGATTTATTTCCCACAGAGAGTGAGAGAAGCCTCCTGAGCCAAATTTCTTTGGTTTAATTCATTCTGGAAATAGAAATAAATGAGATGTGTATATAAAGGTGGAGGGGGGATCTGTGAAGTCATTACTAGGAAATGAAATTTGCAACAAAAGCAAGATAAGAGTTACATTTTAGAAATATTGATAAGTGAATGTCAAATCATACATTTCTTATGAGACAGTTTGGTTACTTTGGCAACATAGACATTTTTCCTCATTTCTGATAAGCAGTATTTCTTTCATTTCCACCTGTGGCCTTTGTCACTTTGTCTCTAAGGGACATTAATGCTTAGATGAAAACTAATTAACATTTTAAATTATAATATATGCAGTAGATTTAGAGGACATTTGTTTCTTCAGTGTTACTCTTAATGCAACATGAAAAGACAATACGGTGATTTCTTTATATATACTTTCAGGGTATAGTTTTGCAATATTTAATTAAATGTAATGATCCTTTTTATCTTGATGTCTGTTCTTAGTGGTCGCTGCTGCAGCTGCTGCTGCTGCTAAGTCGCTTCAGTCATGTCCGACTCTGTGCGACCCCATAGACGGCAGCCCACCAGGCTCCCCCGTCCCTGGAATTCTCCAGGCAAGAATACTGGAGTGGGTTGCCATTTCCTTC
>NW_011494797.1:2009321-2020257 GCF_000754665.1 Bison bison bison | reverse complement strand
CAATGCATGAAAGTGAAAAGTGAAAGTGAAGTCGCTCAGTCATGTCTGACTCTTAGCGACCCCATGGACTGCAGCCTACCAGGCTCCTCCGTCCATGGGATTTTCCAGGCAAGAGTACTGGTGTGGGGTGCCATTGCCTTCTCCGTCTTAGTGGTTAATGTTACTTAAATGTAAGCTAGATACTATAAACTAGGGTTTTGCAACACAATTATTACCTTTTGCTGTCAAGCTATTGATATATTATACTGAAAAGTTTGAAAAATAGGTATAGGGCAAGAACATGTGATTTAAAAAAATAACAGCTTTATTGGATATCATTTACATACAATAAATTCAACCATTTGAAAGTATATGATTCTATGATTCTAAGTCTATGCCCCAACCAGTAATGCTGAAGAACCTGAAGTTGAACGGTTCTATGAAGACCTACAAGACCTTTTAGAATTAACACCCAAAAAAGATGTCCTTTTCATTATAGGGGACTAGAATGCAAAAGTAGGAAGTCAAGAAACACCTGGAGTAACAGGCAAATTTGGCTTTGGAATACGGAATGAAGCAGGGCAACGACTAATAGAGTTTTGCCAAGAAAGTGCACTGGTCATAACAAACACCCTCTTCCAACAACACAAGAGAAGACTCTATACATGGACATCACCAGATGGTCAACACCGAAATCAGATTGATTATATTCTTTGCAGCCAAAGATGGAGAAGCTCTATACAGTCAGCAAAATGAAGACCAGGAGCTGACTGTGGCTCAGACCATGAACTCCTTATTGCCAAATTCAGACATAAATTGAAGAAAGTAGGGAAAACCACTAGACCATTCAGGTATGACCTAAATCAAATCCCTTATGATTATACAGTGGAAGTGAGAAATAGATTTAAGGGCCTAGATCTGGAATGAGGTTCGTGACATTGTACAGGAGACAGGGATGAAGACCATTCTCATAGAAAAGAAATGCAAAAAAGCAAAATGGCTGTCTGGGGAGGCCTTACAAATAGCTGTGAAAAGAAGAGAAGTGAAAAGCAAAGGAGAAAAGGAAAGATATACCCATCTGAATGCAGAGTTCCAAAGAATAGCAAGAAGAGATAAGAAAGCCTTCTTCAGCGATCAATGCAAAGAAATAGAGGAAAACAACAGAATGGGAAGGACTAGGAATCTCTTCAAGAAAATCAGAGATACCAAAGGAACATTTCATGCAAAGATGAGCTCGATAAAGGACAGAAATGGTATGGACCTAACAGAAGCAGAAGGTATTAAGAAGAGATGGCAAGAATACACAGAAGAACTGTACAAAAAAGATCTTCACAACCCAGATAATCATGATGGTGTGATCACTGACTGAGAGCCAGACATCCTGGAATGTGAAGTCAAGTGGGCCTTAGAAAGCATCACTATGAACAAAGCTAGTGGAGGTGATGGAATTCCAGTTGAGCTATTCCAAATCCTGAAAGATGACTCTGTGAAAGTGCTGCACTCAATATGACAGCAAATTTGGAAAACTCAGCAGTGGCCACAAGACTGGAAAAGGTCAGTTTTCATTCCAATCCCAAAGAAAGGCAATGCCAAAGAATGCTCAAACTACCGCACAATTGCACTCATCTCACACGCTAGTAAAGTAATGCTCAAAATTCTCCAAGCCAGGCTTCAGCAGTATGTGAACTGTGAACTTCCTGATGTTCAAGCTGGTTTTAGAAAAGGCAGAGGAACCAGAGATCAAATTGCCAACATCTGCTGGATCATGGAAAAAGCAAGAGAGTTCCAGAAACACATCTATTTCTGCTTTATTGACTATGCCAAAGCCTTTGACTGTGTGGATCACAATAAACTGTGGAAAATTCTGAAAGAGATGGGAATACCAGACCACCTGACCTGCCTCTTGAGAAATCTGTATGCAGGTCAGGAAGCAACAGTTAGAACTGGACATGGAACAACAGACTGGTTCCAAATAGGAAAAGCAGTACATCAAGGCTGTATATTGTCACCCTGTTTATTTAACTTATATGCAGAGTACATCATGAGAAACGCTGGACTGGAAGAAACACAAACTGGAATCAAGATTGCCGGGAGAAATATCAGTAACCTCAGATATGCAGATGACACGACCCTTATGACAGAAAGTGAAGAGGAACTCAAAGCCTCTTGATGAAAGTGAAAGTGGAGAGTGAAAAAGTTGGCTTAAAGCTCAACAATCAGGAAACGAAGATCATGGCATCCGGTCCCAGCACTTCATGGGAAATAGATGGGGAAACAGTGTCAGACTTTATTTTGGGGGGGCTCCAAAATCACTACAGATGGTGACTGCAGCTATGAAATTAAAAGATGCTTACTCCTTGGAAGGAAAGTTATGACCAACCTAGATAGCATATTCAAAAGCAGAGACATTACTTTGCCAAGAAAGGTTCGTCTAGTCAAGGTTATGGTTTTTCCTGTGGTCATGTATGTATGTGAGAGTTGGACTGTGAAGAAAGCTGAGTGCTGAAGAATTGATGCTTTTTTTTTTTTCTAATTTTATTTTATTTTTAAACTTTACATAATTGTATTAGTTTTGCCAAATATCAAAATGAATCCACCACAGGTATTGATGCTTTTGAACTGTGGTGTTGGAAAAGACTTGAGAGTCCCTTGGACTGCAAGGAGATCCAACCAGTCCATTCTGAAGGAGATCAGCCCTGGGATTTCTTTGGTAGGAATGATGCTAAAGCTGAAACTCTAGTACTTTGGCCACCTCATGCAAAGAGTTGACTCATTGGAAAAGACTCTGATGCTGGAAGGGATTGGGGGCAGGAGGAGAAGGGGACGACAGAGGATGAGATGGCTGGATGGCATCACTGACTCGATGGACGTGAGTCTGAGTGAACTCCGGGAGTTGGTGATGGACAGGGAGGCATGGCGTGCTGCAATTCATGGGGTCGCAAAGAGTCGGACAAGACTGAGCGACTGATCTGATCTGATCTGATGATTCTAAGATTTTTTTATTATATTCACAAAGTTGTCCATTGATCACCACATGATCAACAAATGTTCACGTACTTCTAGAACATTTTCACTATCATCAAATAAAACCCACTCCTGGGCATGTATTGAGAGAAAACTATAATTCAAGAAGATACATGTACACCAATGTTCACTGCAGCTCTAGTCACAATAGCCAGGACATGAGAGCAACCTAGAGGAACGGATAAGGAAGATGTGGCACATATATACAATGGGATATTACTCAGCCATAGAAACAAATGAAATAATGCCATATGCAGCAACATGGATTGACCTTAGATTTTATCATATTGAGTGAAGTAATTCAGACAAAATAAATATGATATGAAATCACTTACATGTGGAATCTAAAAGAAGAGTACAAATGAACTTATCTACAAAACAGAAATAGAGTTGCAGATGTAGAAAACAAATTTATGGTTACCAGGGAGTAAGCTGAGGGGGGGGGGCGGGATAAATTACAAGATTGAGGTTAATGTATACACACTGCTTTATATAAAATAACTAATAAGGATCTACTGGGAACTATACTCTGTAGTGACCTATATGGGAAAAGTGTCTAAAAAAAGATTATATATCTATATATGTATAAGTGATTCATTCTACAGTACACATGAAACTAACATTGTAAATCAACTATAATCCAATAAAAATTAAAAAAAGAAGAAACCCCATACCCAATGGCAATTATGCCCATTGCCCTCTCCCTCAACACCTTCCAGCCACTAATATGTTTTCTTTTTCTGTGATCTAAATTCCCTTCATCTAAATGCTGTTTTTCTTTTATTTGGTGTAATATGTTCGAGGTTCATGCACACTGTTGCACATATATGAATTTTATTCCTTTTATTGCTGAATAATATTCCAGTGCATGGCTACTTAATTTCCTTCTCTGTTCATCTGTTGATAGACATTGGGTTGTCTCTACTCTTTGCCTATTATGAATAAAGCTGGCATAAACACTCCTTTACAAGTTGTCAGACATGACTGAGCGACTGAACTGAACTGAACTGAACTGAATACATTTAAGAATGACATTGCTGGGTCATATGGAAACTCTCTGTTTAACATTTGAGAAACTGCCAAACTCTTTACCAAAGTCACTGTGCCATTTTGTTTCCATCAGCAATGTATAAGTGTTCCACTTTTCCACATCTTTGCCAATACTGGTTATAATTTGTCCCTTTGAAGATAGTCATCCTAGTGGTTACAAAGTGAAAGTGTTAGTTGCTCAGTTGTGTCCAACTCTTTGCAACCTCATGGACTGTAGCCCACCAGACTCCTATATCCGTGGGATTTCCCAGGCAAGAATACTGAAATGGGTTGCCATTCCCTTCTCCAGGGGATCTTCCCATGCAGGAATTGAACTCATGTCTCTTGCATTGCAGGCAGATTCTTTACCATCTGAGGCACCAGGGAAGCCACGAGGAATATGGTTATAAAGTAGTACTGAATTACGGTTTTGACTTTTCATTTCTCTGGTGGTTAATGTTGTTGAATATCTTTTCATGTGCTTACTCACCTTTTGTATGTCTTTTTTGGAGAAATATATATTCCTATCCTTTTAACATTTTTCAGTTAGGGGATTTTCTTTTTCATTTTTGAGGTGTGAGAATTATTTATATACTTTAAATGCAAGCCCCCTAGAGAGAAATATGGTTTGCAATATTTTTTTCCCTTTCTGTCGGTTGTTTGTTTGCTTTCTGGGTGATGTTCTTTTGTGTACAAAATTTGAAAATTTTGATGGGGTCTTTGATTGATTTTTCTTTCATCACTTGTTCTTTTGGAGTTATATTTAAGAAATTATTGCCTAATCTAGAATCATGAATATCTACTCTTATTTTCTTCAAAGATTTTTGTATTTTCAGTTCTTAAATTTAGGTCTCAACTCTTATAGCTATATGATTTAAGATAAATTTTATATATTGTGTGAGGCAAGAGGCCAGCTTCATTCTTCTATATCTGGATATCCAGTTTTGCTAGCACAATTTGTTGAAAAACTGCCTTTTCCCTATTGGATGGCCTTGGCACCCTTGTCAAAAATCAATTTGCCATAAATACAAGGATTTTTTTATGGATTCTCAATTCACTTCCATTCTTCTCTATTCTTGTGCTTAGGCTGATACCAAGTTATCTTGATTACTTGATTACTGTAGTTTTGTAATAAGACTTGAAATTGCAAAATGTGAATCCTCCAACTTTGTCCTTCTTTTTCAAGGTCATTTCAGTTATTTAGATTCCTGTACATTTTGCTATGGAGAAGGCAATGGCACCCCACTCCAGTACTCTTGCCTGGAAAATCCCATGAACGGAGGAGCCTGGTGGGCTTGTGGTCCATGGGGTCGCTAGGAGTTGGACATGACTGAGTGATTCACTTTCACTTTTCACTTTCATGCATTGGAGAAGGAAATGGCAACCCACTCCAGTGTTCTTGCCTGGAGAATCCTAGGGAGGGGGAGCCTGGTGGGCTATCGTCTATGGGGTTGCACAGAGTCAGACACGACTGAAGTGACTTAGCAGCAGCAGCACATTTCTCTATGAATTTTAGAATCAGCTTGCCCATTCTAAGTGCAGCTCGGATTTTGATACCTCTTGGATTGAATCCATAGATTAATATGGGGAGCATTGCCATCTTAATATTCCTTTAATTTCTTTCAATAGTGTTTTGTAATTTTCAATGTAAATGTGTTAAACTTTTGTTACATTTAACCCTAAGTATTTTATTCATTTCAAGATTTTTTTGTAAAAGGAACTCTTTTATTTCCTTTTCAAATTGTTCATTCAGTTCAGTTCACTTCAGCCACTCAGTCGTGTCCGACTCTTTGCCATCCCATGAACTGCAGCACGCCAGGCCTCTTGTCCATCACCAACTCCCGGAGTTTACCCATACTCATGTCCATTGAGTCGGTGATGCCATCTAACCATCTCATCCTCTGTCGTCCCCTTCTCCTCCTGCATTCAATCTTTCCCAGCATCAGGGTCTTTTCAAATGAGTCAGCTCTTCACATCAAGTGGCCAAAGTTTTGGAGTTTCAGCTTCAACATCAGTCCTTCCAAGGAACACCCAGGACTGATCTCCTTTAGGATGAGCTGGTTGGATCTCCTTGCAGTCCAAGGAACTCACAAGAGTCTTCTCCAGCACCAAGTTCAAAAGCATCAATTCTTCAGTGCTCAGCTTTCTTTATAGTCCAACTCTCACATCCATACATGACTACTGGAAAAACCATAGCCTTGACTAGACAGACCTTTGTTTAGAAATATCAGTGTTTTTTGTGTGTCTACAACCTTCCTCATTTTTTAGTGCTCTTTTTTAATGGATTACTTAGGATTTTCAATATATAAGATCCTACATCTGCAAATTGAGTTATCTTTATTTCTTCCTTTCCATCTAAATGCCTTGTATTCCTTTCCCTTGTTTGATTGCCCCATGAGAGTGTGGTTTTAAAATATTTAATTCAGAAATGTAAGATGCTAAATAATTGGTCATATTCTCCTACATTCTACTACAATTAATTTGAAAAATCCGTTCATGGAAGATCCTAGCAGATAACACAGTGCAATTTATATGAATCGAATCAAGTGTAATCTATATTTTTAAGACATGAATTTAATAAATATTTAAAAATTGACTTATATATTAGTTTCCCTGATTCATAAGCCTAAATTAATGGCTGGGAAATCACTTTATTATGAATATAAAACAAAATTGTCATACAAACCCAATCCAAAACAAAATAAAAAACAAAATGATATTAGATTAGAAGGAAAAGAGACTTATTGCATTCAACTGCTAGTTTTGGAGGGGTCCAGGAAATTATTTGAGAACCTTGCTGGTGTTTCTAAAATCATACTTTCCCAGCTGTGGTTTTGAAATACAGGTCTTTCTTGACTTAACATGGGGTTATGTCCCATAGTAAAGCCATAGTAATAAATAAACTCACAATAAATTGAGAACATCTTAAGTCAAAAATGCATTTAACACATCTAACCTTCCAAATGTCATAGCTTAGCCTAGCCCACCTTAAATATCTCAGAACTCTTCTATTGGCCTAAAGTTGGGCAAAGCCTATTTATGATAAAGTGTTGACTATCTCATGTAATTAACTGAATACTGTCACCCGACAGGGAAAACAAAGTGGTTATCCGGAGAGAGTGGTTATAAGCCTGTTGGTTATTTATCTCCATAATGGCATGGCTGACGGGTAGCCATGGATACTGAGCTGAGTTACTAAAAATAAATATAATCTACACTTACCGGGAGTTTGATCCTTGGCAGTTTGCACAGTTCCAGCTCTATTCCTTGTTTATGGCCATTGGCCATTGTAATTGGTGTTATATATCTTGACCATCATCCCCACCTAACCTGGAAGTGCTGTTATGAGGGATGAAGGAGGTGATTATGCAAGACACTTAGCATAAGCCTGCTAGTTCAGTTCAGTTCAGTCGCTCAGTCGTGTCCGACTCTTTGTGACCCCATAAATCTCAGCACGCCACGTCTCCCTGTCCATCACCAACTCCTGGAGTTCACTCAAACTCACGTCCATCGAGTCGGTGATGCCATTCAGCTATCTCATCCTCTGTCGTCCCCTTCTCCTCCTGCCCCCAATCCCTCCCAGCATCAGAGTCTTTTCCAATGAGTCAACTCTTTGCATGAGGTGGCCTAAGTATTGGAGTTTCAGCTTTAGCATCATTCCTTCCAATGAACACCTAAGACTGCTGTCCTTTAGAATGGACTGGTTGGATCTCTCTGCAGTTCAAGGGACTCTCAAGAGTCTTCTCCAACACCACAGTTCAAAAGCATCCATTCTTTAGCACTCAGCTTTCTTCACAGTCCAATTCTCACATCCATACATGACCACTAGAAAAACCATAGCCTTGACTAGACAGAACTTGGTTGGCAAAGTACTGTCTCTGCTTTTCAATATGCTATCTAGTTTGGTCAAAACTTTTCTTCCAAGGAGTAAGCGTCTTTTAATTTCATGGCTGCAGCCACCATCTGTAGTGATTTTGGAGCCCCCAAAAATAAAGTCTGACACTGTTTCCACTGTTTCCCCATCTATTTCCCATGAAGTAATGAGACCGGATGCCATGATCTTCGTTTTCTGAATGTTGAGCTTTAAGCCAACTTTTTCACTCTCCTCTTTCACTTTCATCAAGAGGCTTTTTAGTTCCTCTTCACTTTCTGCCATAAGGGTGGTGTCATCTGCATATCTGAGGTTATTGATATTTTTCCCAGCAATCTTGATTCCAGCTTGTGTTTCTTCCAGTCCAGCGTTTCTCATGATGTACTCTGCATAGAAGTTAAATAAGCAGGGTGACAATATACAGCCTTGACGTACTCCTTTTCCTATTTGGTAATATTGCGTTATTACAAAGTTATTAATATTCTTGTGTTATCCTCCCAAGGCACACATTTAAGAAGCACTTAATTAGTTTAAAGGGGAAGGCAGTAGAGAGGATAAAAGAGAGAAGAAATGATTAAGAATTGAAGGTGTCAGTGCGGCACACCCCGATTTAAGTGTGGAAGAGTTTGTGAGACTAGAGAAGAGTAGAGACAGGAAACATGGGATTATTACCAGTTTTGCAGGGCAGAGGGGTATAGAGGAGATGGGAAGTTCAGAAGTTCTTGGTTTAAGACTGTTTACACTGATCATTTACCTTCCCTGTTCAAACCTTTTTTGTTTCTTTGCTTTTATCACATCATTTGTATTTAAACACAATGGTGTTATCCAAAGAAAAGTAGGAGAGGCATTTAAAAATCAGATGCATTTCTTTCTCTATTTTCTAGAAACAAGTAAGACGTGAAATCAATATGTACCAGGGAAAACAACAGTTGTCATTTAAGAAGCTTATCAGAATCAAATTTTAATTTAAATTAAATTTAAATATTGAACCTGTTTCATTTATTGAAGATTTAGAGACAAAGATCTACAGTCTGTCTTTTCCATTTTATCTTATTGAGAAGGATTTTTCAAAGTAAGAAGTATAAATACATATTGCTTTTTCTATATCCATGTTTTGAAGTTGGTCTAGTAGTATTATCTCTTAACAAGGTTTAACTAATGCTAGTTCAAGGTTTTAAGTGCTGCGTTTTATATTAAACACTTATAGAGAAAGACAACCTCTTATAGTGAGAGAGTATGCATACTTTGGAGACAGACTGTCTGGTTCTGCCACTTACGAACTCTGTGACCTCAGGCAACTTACTGAAACTCTCTGTGCCTCAGCTTCTTCATCTGTAAAACTTGCTGACCATTTAGAACCTACTCTCTGTCCTTATGAAGACTGAATAAGGTAACAGTTTAAAACACTTAGAAGTGGCACTGAGGACTTATTATATAAGCAGTTTGTGTGAAATATGATAAATAAAAGATGGGATTTATTAGGAAGAAAAAGTTAGAATTATCTTTTTTATTTTTCCTTTTTGATTTGAACATTGCTCAGCAATTTGCAAATGATTAACACCAACCCAAACTGAATTTCCGTACAATGTGCTTTTGGTGTGTTAATCCAAGAAAGGCTCTAAAGGCTCAGGAAAGGTTGACACTGATGCCATCATGCTGTTCGAACATGACTCTCTGTGGTAGATTTTGTCTGTGTCTCTTTTATGAGTAAAAGATTAAAACAACAAAAATCTAGGTTTTTCTCATGTTGGATGAAAGGGTAATATTTCACTTTTCACATTGGATCAGATAGTAGCCTAGAGCATCTACATTCGTATTGTGCTCTGATTGCTCCCGTGCCAGCTAAAGTTACACTGTTTTCTTTATCATTATGTGATGAGACTTGTCACCCCGCTTTATGAACAGCAAATTCTTAGCTCAGGGAACAGCCAGGGGCAGGTCATAAAATAAAGGATTATGGAGCAAAGATATTAGTGAAATAGAAGCATCAGCACTTCTTACTGTATTTAACTCAAAGACGATGAGGTCTGCCTGGGGAGCTAATACTACTTAACTGCTTTTGGGCAAAAAGCCAGAAGGAAATTGTATTTCAAAGAGAGAAGGTCTGGCATTCCATATGCTGTGTAATCCTGGTCAGTTAACAGAGATGTATGGCCATTTAATACAGAAAATAAAAGACTAAAATGAAACTTTTATGTTAAGGAACATAATGTTGACACAGTTAGAGGCTGAAGGGCAATTGATAACATATCAGGTCCTTAAATTTTTCAAGTGAAAATTGGTGGGTCACAGAGCCAGCATCTCTGCAGAACAAGTCTCATATGAACTTAATTTGAGCTTGGCATTCCCTGAGCCAGAGAGCCAGTAATGATGATCATGACAAATGAGTGAACGAAAGGTCATTGCAGAAATCTCTTTAGTGTCCCAGAGGGACAGGGCGGTCCATAGGGAATGCTGGATCTAGTTCAAGTCCCAGTCTGTCCTGAATAAAGTGAATTGAAAGTTGATGGTCAGGCTAAACAATGTTCTTAGATATGTTGGGACAGACTGAGCTAGAAAGAAGGGTATCACCTTTTCTACATCACTGTTGCTTCCTTGGGTTGGTGAGAAGCTGAGGCCAGTTGCCCTAGTTGGCTGTGGCTTTAGGAGAGCTCCACACCCCCTAAACCATGAGTCCTATCTGCTGGCTGCCACGGTTTTCTACATTTGACGGTTCGTCCTTGTTCTGTTCAGCCTGTGCTGTTGCTGATCAGATGATGCCCAGCTCTGGTCTTGGTGTGACTTGCTCAGCTTCTGCTTCTTTTCTTCTAGTCGCTCTGGCTGCTTTGTCATCCTCTAGAGTTCTCAGGGTGCCCCCTCTTAAGTAATATAATGTGGCCATCCTTTGAACTGAGGCTGAACCACTTTTGGTTTCTTGGATATACCTACAAACACTTGAGGATGCATTTTTAAGTGTTTTATTTTCTCTTTTACTTGTAGAAATGTACATGCCACATTCTTCATGGCCTTGATCTGTTCATTGCTTTGAATTCC
>NW_011494797.1:1995694-2009221 GCF_000754665.1 Bison bison bison | reverse complement strand
CAAAATGTGTTTTTTTTTTTTTAATTTTAAGCTGGGTTATTTCTCAGCATTCTAAAAACAGTATTAGAATTTAGGGCAGATAATTTAAATGCCTGGGCTTCCCTGGTGACCCAGCAGTAAAGAATCTGCTTGCAATGCAGGAGTGCAGGAAACGTGGGTTCGATCCCTGGGTCGGGAAGATTCCCTGAAGGAGGGCATGGCTACCCACTCCAGTATTCTTACCGGGAGAGTCCCAGGTACAGAGGAGTCCAATGGGCTACAGTCCATGGGTTTGCAAAGAGTTTGAATGACTGAAGTGACTTAGCAAGCATGCACAATTTAAATATCTAAGTATAAAGACCTGTGTTTCATTTTTTAAAATTCATTCATCTATTTATTCATTCAGCATTTGTTTTATGGATCTTCAAATATATTAAATACAAGGAGACAAAAGTTAACATGATGCTGTCCATAATCCTTAAGTTTTTTATTCTTTCTCTCTTTCTCTCATTTCAATGACAGAGGCAGGTACAGTATCTAACAATGTCACTTACGAGCAAATTCAGCTGAGTATCCCAAGTGATTCTTCTAGATTCCTTAATGATGTGACCTACTGGTTTGAATATAAGAAATGTTGACTTACAGATCTGTTATTATTATTTAAAAAAAAATACTTTTATGTAAGGTAAAGTGTCACACAGTCCTGTCTGACTCTTTGAGACCCCATGGATTGTAGCTCGCCAGGCTCCTCTGCCCATGGAATTTTTCAGGCAAGAATACTGGGATGGGGTGCCATTTCCTCCTCTAGCGTATCTTCCTGATCCAGGGATCAAACTTGTGTCTCTTGCCTCTCCTGCATTGGCAGGCGGATTCTCTACCATCTGAGCGATCATTTAAATTGTATTAAAATTTTTTTTTTTAATTAAAATTTTTTTGTATTAAATTTTTTTTTTTTTTTTTTTACAGAATTGTTATTTCATCAGAGCTCCAAACTGAACTAAAAGTTCCTATTGTGGCAAAGTCATAGATTAGCCTTGGCTGCCATAGGATTTTCCATCTTCCGTATTTATATTCATTTAATGAGAAAGGACTGATGTCCTGGCTTCTGGACCTGTGCCAAGACAGGGTGAGTTAGGGTGCCTGTCCTCTTGGATCAAAGTCAGTCAAGTAGTATGCCACAGGATTTAACATTAAGCCATGGGCTGGGGATGGAGTGGGCTTCTCCTGGGGACAGCGAGGGGGAATGAGCCAGCACCTCAAGGACAATCTGGATACTTTCAGGAAATGGCCTTAGAAAGGTAGATACTGGGTAGATAACATGCAGATTTCTGACTTTTAGTAGCACAAGTGGCTCTAGGGCCTAGCTTTTTGGCTAGACCCCATGGACTGTCCATGAAATTCAAGGCTCAGAGTCCTTTGTGCTTTTCATTCTCTCCTCTTTTCTTGATGTTACATCCTCTTACATCTTGGAATTCTTTGGCAAGCCCATGAGACAGAAGATGCAAGCCATTCTGGGCTGGTATTTGGTATAATTAATACTAGAAAGGGCTTCCCTTGTAGCTTGGATGGTAAAGTGTCTGCCTACAATGCAGGAGACTTGGGTCCGATCCCTGGGTCGGGAAGGTCCCCTGGACAAGGAAATGGCAACCCACTCCAGTATTCATGCCTGGAAAATCCCATGGACAGAGGAGCCTGGTGGGCTACAGTCCATGGGGTTGCAAAGAGTCGGACATGACTGAGCGACTTCTCTTCTTCACTTCTCTCTTCTCTTCTTCAATTCTAGAAAAGCTCTAGCAAACAGTCCAAGCTCTTGTTTAACTCAGCTAGAGGAATTTGGGCAAGGAACACAAAACACAAAGGAGCGCTCACATACACACGCCCACAGGCTGAGGAGCAAAGAGAACAAAGAAGCAGTATATTTAGGGCAGAAGTACAATTTACACACTCAGAGGAGAAGAGTGCCGAAACACTTGACACTGAGGAGCACTCAGCAAGGTAGTCGATCCCCGACCCCCACTTTTATCTCATTTTCAGTCCTTTGAATGGGTGGAGGTTTTTTTTTTTTTTTTTTTTTTGAGGTACAGTTTCTTTACAATATTGTACAACAGTCTTTCTGATTGGGGTGGAATATTCACCGAGGGGAGGGTTGAGGTGTGGCCTGGATTGCCCCCGGTCGCATCAGTTTCTGGTCCTGAGCCCTTGTTTGTCTTCTGAAGTCACTTTCCATAGGTTTTAAGAGCTGTTTTCCCTGACGCTTTCCCTTACTAGTCGAACACCACATACGGAGGGTCCTACAGGGTTGTCATCAGCAACCTGTGCCTTTTTCTTGCACATGCTCCATGTTTTATGCTCAGAGTTTCTTGCTCACATGCTACCACATTTCTCTTTTAGATGCCATTCCTCTGTGTCACGGCCTCCTTAAATGCAAAGCAAGGAGTGGCCTTGCCTTCTGCCTAATGCCTATATGTGAGGAGGGTGGCCTAGGGCTCTCCTGCCCTGACTTTCCTGCCTCATAAGTAATGAGGCCATGAGGAACTGGCCAGAGAGGAGTTAGGGGACTCAGTGATTGATCCGATGGTGGGGGCTAGGATTCGAAAGAACCTGGACAAGAACAAGAATATAGAACAATATGTTTGGAGAAAGAGAGAGAGTAAAGCTTGTGGTCAGTGAATAAACTCAGAGCTTCATACCTTGGGATAAGGGAACATTTGAAGAAAGTCAAGGGCAGCCGGCCTCGCCAGGACTAGCAGGGAGAATATTTCAATTTGTGCTTCTGTGAAGTAGTGAGAAAACTCATTTCTACATGAAAAGCAACCAAACTATAAAAAATAATTGCATATTACTTAATATTCCATGGGCATATATCTATTTTGCCTCCTCAGAGCTCATCCCCAATGTTAACTCATATGTTTTATTTGGAATAAAATGTAAATTAGCCTATGCATGCTGGAAATATTTTTTAAAGTTTTTAAACAGCTCTGTTTAAACATCATTTTTCCATAATGAGAGTCTTGTTCCCGCATGGTGAAAGGGTTTCATATAATCACTTTCGAAAGAGCATAGGAAGTGTTAAGTTTAAAAATAGAAAACAAGCAGTAAGAACATTAAATTTGCAATAGCATATTGGCTGGTGTCTCCTAATACGGTTGCCCAATCCCCTCCCACAGGAAAGCCTCCTACAAAATGTCACACCCAAGGAACTACTCCCTGCAGATGTGTTAGAAATGACACCTGAGAATGGCGATTACCTCACTGGAGACTGTGATGCGTTCTCCTATTAACGAGAACCTCCCGTTAGTTTTTGTACATTCTCAATGCTATTTGAGATGCCAGAGTCCTTTCTTAAATGAAGACTTCATTCTGCATATTTTTCAATTTTCTGCCTGTGTTCAGTGAATTATTAGAAATACAATGAAATCCACTCTACATTGCTTTCCGTGGTGGGTATGTTGTTTAATTAGAGAGTATTGCTAAGCCTGAAAATGTAAAGATAATTGGAGTTGACTTTTCCAGTCATAGAGGGTAGTTTCTGAAATACATAAATCCAAACTTCTGGGCAGTAATTTGATGCAGACTCCTCTCAAGAGAAATAGCTCCCTAAGGAATAATCAACCCTAAGAACTATACACAACAGAAAATCTCTCATCTTAAATAAGGCAGAGAACCAGGAGTGGTGAGGGAAATTCCTTCCCTGAAGGAATCAGGGCTTGAGATCCCATAGGATTATTTATGAGACGGAAACTGTTTGCAAAATTTTTATGTGAAGTCTCCTCTGAATTTTTAAACTGTCAAAGTTGACATGAAAAATGAGTGGTTCTTTGCTTTTATTTTAAATTTTGCATGACCTTATCCATTTGGAAATGTGTGTGTTGGACTACAGCACTGATATAGTGCCTACCAAATACTAAACTGAAAGATGTAGCAGAAAAATTAAGAAGCAACACTTGCAGAGAAGAGTTTAAACATTTGCAGACACATTCATTGTAGATGGGGCAAAGTTGCCTAGCAGGTAGAAGATATTTTCATAATCAAAACATTGTTTGCCTTTGCTTCAGCATGGCCTCAGCATGGTAGCTCATTTATTATTTCTAGTTATATATTCATGTATTTTATCTCTTTCAATATGCACCCATTTGAGCAGGGGACAACTTAGTCTCAGAGACAGTTATCATTGCTGCGTGACAGGACTGGAACTCAAGTCCCTATAGCAGCTATGACAAAGAACCAGAGGACCCAAATCTCTGTTGTTAAACACAAGTTTATTTGTTGTTCACACAAAGGATGCTGAGGGTCTGAGTGCCTCTTTAGGGCAGGGGTTCTCTGTGAAGGTCCATCGAGTCAATATTTTAAACATTTGACCAAGGGACAAAACTGAGTAATTATTTTTATTGAATGAGTAAGAGTCATTGTCATATTTTGCATTTCAAAATGTGGAAATTGTTTTTAACTAGTGAGCCATATGAAAATATGCTGCAAGAGGGATTTTTGCCCTGAGTCAGAGTTCACTGACCCTGCTCTTGGAGGACATATCTCCCTGTTCTGGCTCAGCGTCCCAGGCCACTTCTATCTTATGACCTCCCTATAAGAGCTCATGGCTTTGCAGTCCCTATGGCAGTGAACAACGGGCTATAGATTCAAGCACCAACAATTAAATGCTTCCATCCAGAAATGGCACACATCACTTCCACTCTGATTGCATTGTCACATGGGGATATTTAATTTAATAGAGATGAGCGAATAACCTCCCCTGTGCCAAGAAGTAGAGGGCAAATGGGTATTGATAAATAATGGTAATCCTGTTATAGTTGCTTTGTGTATATATTAGTATCAGACCCTAATTCTGGAGGCTATAGCAGTGGAATCTTGCGAAAAAATCTTCCTGATGAAAGAAGGGTCTAAGAATTTTAGGGCATGAGTGCTAAAGCAAGTGATATAAGCTCACATCTCAATCAGAATTAGCAAATCGAATGCTAATAAATTCAATGACTATGTGTTATGTATCATGTTTTAAAATAGAACCAGTTATAGAACAGCTGTTACAGTTTTGGAAGACAATGGTGGCATTTTCATTTTAAAGATAATATGAGAAATGGTATATAATCACTCCTAATTTTTGAGAAACAGGATTAACCCTTTAGATTATCTTTTGAATATAGTGTTCTCCAGGGAAGGGAGTTTCCTATTTGCATTTTGACAGGTGGAATTTTCAAGGGAACCCAAGTTACAAAACTTTTAATTTTACTTATCCTTTAAAATATAAACAAAATAAAGATGAAAAGATATATCATCAAGGAACTGCAGAATTTTGAATAGGAAAGAGAAAATGCTCAGTCTGAAAAAATGATACTTTTAACTTTAAAGTTCTGTTCTGTTAAAAATTGAAGATATATAAAGTGGTAAAAGCAAGGGCAGCTTTTATTTAAATATACAGCTTAAGAGTTGCTTTTACCCTTATAAGTTGGGATTCAGATTGGATTCCAGATATTGAACAGGACATACTTTGGGTGTCTTGTGTTTGTATCTGACAACTTCATGCTCTATAGATTTGAATTGGTAGATGGAACTTACTTTAAAGATTTTACGAAGAGTCACTTCTCATTGTGGATGATACTCCTGTAGTGTAAAGTCACCACCAACACTGAATTAGTGATTATGAAGCCATTCATTGCTCCTAAGAGAAATAGAGGGTTGGGTATTTGTGAGCCTCTGGTCACAACATTTTTGTCAGCTGTTCAGTAAATAACCTTGTTTTATGTACATTTCTGTTTGAAGACAGTATCTCTCTCCACTATTGCTGTTACTCTAGCCCTTTCTAGAACAGCCTTGCATACAGATGGATCTGAGAATGTCCTCTTCCTTTTCTGAATGCTGTCTATCATTGATTCGTTAACACCGACCTCAGCACAACAACTCTAACTCCTGCCTGAAGGAAACTGATCTCGCACAAGTAGTTTCTCAGAATGGCCCATCACCGTTTTCTTGCACTTAGGACCACTAGACGACACTTCAGCACTACCTTTAAAACAGTGAAATCACCAATAATAACCAAAGATGCAGAAAACATGGCACTGAACAGATTTGGAAAGGACCCTTGTTATAGAATGAGAGCTGCTTACAACAGGAAGGCAGATCATCACCTCATTCAGTCTCAATTCAGAAGATGTGCCATCAGGTGGCTGAATTTTTCCCCCACTCAGCTCACATCCACAGATGATGGTGAACCTGCCATGAGTATTGCTTTTGAGGCTACAACTATATTTTAGCAATTAGGTAAATTCACAAAATCTGTGAATAATGAGGAGTCGTTGCATTTGATGCCTGAACTGGCAAATGAAAATAAATAATAGAGTACCTTTAGGAAGAATGGACAATTAAGTGGTAACAAGGTAAATGACCATGAAGTGAAGTGAAGTTGCTCAATTGTGTCCGACTCTTTGCGACCCCATGGACTGTAGCCTACTACGCTCCTCTGTCAGTGGGATTTTCCAGGCAAGAGTACTGGAGTGGGTTGCCATTTCCTTCTCCAGAGGATCTTCCTGACCCAGGGATCGAACCCAGGTCTCCTGCACTATAGGCAGATGCTTTACCTTCTGAGCCACCAGGGAAGTCCAAATGACCATAGTATTCCACAAATAATAATGCTCCCTGTCAGAGCTGGGTGCTTAATACAAACCATTGAATTGCATGCTCATTTTAACTCAACAATTCTGTAAAGTCAATGTTATTTTCTTCCTTGGCCCAAGATCTCACATCTTCAGAGTAGGAGAGAATTCCTATCCATGTCAGGGAATAGACAAGGTAGGGTTCTTTATCATAAGAGGTATGCTAGTAATAGTTATGCTTTGCCTCTAAATGAATATCTTATGGAAATTTGATGTTATCCACAGAATTTAGTTTTAGGAAGAGCTATTGAAGAAATCACATACCAAATTTCAACTTTCATCAGTGATGATAATAGTGCTCTTTTAGCTGGGACTTCACTACTCCATGTTGCTTTCTCTTAGGTCTTTGTTACAGACTTTGGGTTGCTAAGTATTCCTGGTTGCATATTGCGCACATAAAGCTATAATCTTCTGTCAGTGCATTGGAGTGATTTCCACAGTGATTGGATTTATTTCACAAAGAGAGGATTAAGGGTTCAGGTAGAGTCTAAGCCACAGGAGTCAGAAAAATATTGAAAAATGGAGTCTGTTTTCATGCAGATGTGGAGGTAATGAAAAGGGGAGGAGATTCCATATAAAGAAGGAGACGCTTAGGTTAAATTGTCTAAATTGTCTGACATTTTCACTCATTTTAAGCTTGACTTATAGTTTATCCTCCTCTTTTTCTGCCTAATGTTTCAGTCCCTCCCTCTTGGTTCCTACAAAATCCTCCCCCTGCCTGCAAAAGGAAATCATGGAACTACTTTTCTGGTTGTGATTCCAAATAGTGACTTTTGCTTTCTATAGTCTTACAAGTAGTCTTTTGCTTTCTAATTTGCTCTTTGGGGTCGAGTAGCTACAGTTTCCTTCTTTAGAATTGAAATATTATAACTTATTTAGATGTCAAGTATGGACAATTATATAAGAGTGTGTGTGCTCAATCGCTCAGTTGTGTACGACTTTATGCAACCCCATGGACTATAGCTTGTCGGGCTCCTCTGTCCATGGGATTCTCCAGGAAAGAATATTGGAGTGGATTGGTATTTCCTCTGCCAGGGGATCTTCCTGACCCGGGGATCAAACCCATGTCTCTTGAGTCTCCTGCATTTGCAGGCAGATTCTTTTCCACAAGCAACACCAGGAAAACCCTAGTAAGAGAGCTGGTATGAAAAGCAGATAACATTTCAGCGTGTCCTTACTGAAAATCATGATGAGCTTTTACAGTTTTTAAGGTCCACTTAGGGCTTCCCTTGTGGCTCTGCTGGTAAAGAATCCGCTTGCAATGTGGGAGACCTGGGTTCGATCCCTGGGTTGGGAAGATCCCTTGCAGAAGGAAAAGGCTACCCACTTAGGTATTCTGGCCTGGAGAATTCCATGGACTTTATAGTCCATGGGGTTGCAAAGAGTTGGACATGACTGAGCGATTTTCACTTCACTTCAAGGTACACACAAACAGTGTTTCACCCCATCACCAAATTATTCTCTGCCCTATTACTGAGAAAACATACTAATCTATTCATCCCAATATTCCCCCAGATTTTTCAATCAAAGTTAACATTTTACATTATCTATCCTGATAATTCCTGGAGAAGGAAATGGCAACCCACTGCAGTGTTCTTGCCTAGAAAATGCCATGGACAGAGGAGCCGTGGCGGGTTACATACATGGGGTTGCAAAGAATCAGACATGATTTAGCTGCTGAGCACACAATCCTGAAAACAAAGCAGCTAAGAGTTAAGAAGCAAGTAATCTTAGTATTTTCTCTTGCTCTCTACACTATAAACAAATAGAGATAGTCTTTTTAATTATTCATATTATATTATTAAAAATTTAATCCTTTTGTGCCTATCCCAAGCATGGAAAAGAATTTCCAGTGTCTACTAAGGTATGTTCCTAAGTTAAGCAGGTAATCTACAAATATGTGCATTTAATGTTTGAGCTTATACTTAAGTGTTAAAGCCATCATTGTGGCCTCTGTTACTCAGTTCCTATTGTAAAAGCAGGATATAAATCCCAAAATTTTTCTGGGGAAAAAACTGATAGTATATTTATCTGCCAACAATAGAGGACTTAGTGACTTTCAAAATATTTCTTAATCCTGTGTTGAAATAATTAGAGGTAATTTGCTCTGATTATTAGCTTTAGTAATAATCATTATTCTTATAGTAGTTATTCAAGTAATAATAATTGTTCGAATTCTCTTTGACATTCATTAAGCTTGTTGAGTAGGTGTGAAATAGTTATTCTCCATTTCAAAAATGTGTGCAAATGTGGTGTTGGTTTAATGATTCTTAAGCATTGGATTTTTGAAAGAAGCATCTGTTTTATTTTTTGTTTAATAATTAATTGCTCTGCTTTTGGAGTCAGCTTGCTCATACTGTATTTATTCACAGATCATGCAGGGCTGTGTGTTTACTTTGCCCCTGCAATCTGTGATAGTGAGCAATGACTTCTGTAACTTGTCACTTTGAATGTTGCCTAGCGTCAATTTCCCAGACATTCATTTCACAACCACCACTTTCATTTTGAGGCTGATAGTTTCTTAGTTCATTTCTTCGAAGTAATGTCAAATGGTAACAAACTAATCAGTTATTATAGCTGCTTTCCAAATGAACAAGAAATGAGGGGGATTGTGGACAAAACTAACACTAAAAGAGGATTTGATTTTTAGTCCTTAAGACTTCAGTTTTATTGTAAAAGTGTGACTGTCTCAACATTGACTTGATTTCACTTTTACTAGCTCCTCTGCACATATGTGGAGCAAATAGTACCATATTTTATAGAAATGATAAAACTAGGAAGATACATAGTCTTGAGCAGGTCAACTGAATCATGAAGGAAAGCCAGAGGAAGTCCAAAGTACGTTTAATTGAATTTTGTAGCATCAACTGTTTTCTACCCTATGCTTATTGGATTTTCTTGCCTCTGTATTAAGCAGACAGCTTATGTATCAGAACACATTATTTTCCTGGCTGGCCCAGTAGACCAGCTGTACTTGGATATGTTGTGGAAGTGATACACTTGAATCGTATCACAGAACAAATGAAATTCATCCCAATAGTCGTCAGTTTTCTTGCAGGCTGTAAATGCTGTTTTTGTTGTTCAGTTGCTCAATCATGTCCTACTCTTTGTGACCCCCATGGACTGCAGCACACCAGGATTCCCTGTCCTTCACTGTCTCCTGGAGTTTGCTCAGTCCTGTGTCCATTGAGTTGATGATGCCATCCAACCATCTCATCCTCTGTCACCCACTTCTTCTCCTGCCCTCAATCTCCCCAGCATCAGGGTCTTTTCCAATGAGCTGGCTGTTCACATCAGGTGACCAAGTTCTTAGAGCTTTGGCTTCAGCAGCCGTCTTTCTAGTGAGCACTGTTTTGGTTTCAGGCTGTTTTGCTCCATAGAATGTGCTATTATTTTAAATAGCACAGCTGAGAGAAACAGTGTTTGATCACCAATTTGAAAGTTTCCTGAGAGCTGCAAAGACCAACCAGGCGTAGGGTCACTTTGAAATCAACGACTTTTAATGTTCCATGAGAATTTATGGAATGGTCCTCACGCCTTGGGAGCTCAAGTCCTCAGACTGCTCCCACCCACCAGAGCAGCCCAGACAGGTGCCCCCTGCAGCTCTCCTCACAGAACAGCCCTTGGCAGTGCCCTTCTGACCTGCCTTCTCCTCTCAATGCATTATAGCCCCTTGGGAGTTCTGGACCTTTATTATTTCTTCAAGTAAATGTTTGCTAATTTTATTAAACTAGAGAATATTGGTGGAGCATAATCATTTAATATGTTCCCCTCCCACTTATTTCATTTAATTCATTCCTTTGCTGTTACACAAGTGGAGGGACTTATACAGAAGATGCCAGCACCATAAGAATTTCAAGGCCCATTCATCTTCAGTTTTTAACTCTGTCTTGCAACCTTGGTGAAGTGTTTATAAGATTCCAAACTCACGTTTGTGTGTGTGTGTGTGTGTGTGTGTGTGCGCGCCTCCTGGTCTTTATGTACACTGCTACCTCTGTGTGCAATGCCTCAGAAGATCTTATGACTATCTTCTATTCACATCAAGAAAATATTAAATGTGACCTTTTAGAGGATGACTTTTTAAAAACCATATTTCCCTATCCCGTTTTATTCATAGCATTCTGCATATAGCATTATATGCTACAACATGATCATACTTCATTAAAAAAGTAATGTTAGCTGTGGCCTAAAATAATTCCTTGGCCTTGATTCAGCCTCCTTATTTGCAGTAGCTCTGGTATGTAAAGGTGTTAGTGAATGCATTAGTGAATACTGACCCAGGACTCCTATGGGGAAATACAGGGTCAGGTTCCAGTCCATCTCTTCTCTCAACATTTTCAGTAACCAACCAATACATAGTGTTGTTTTCTGTGTGTTTGTTTAAAGAGACCCTTCAGTTCAGTCATTCACGTTGAACACACAGCCAATAGCGCTCTAACTCATGTCTGAATGAAGCTTACCCAGCACACATTTTCTCTCTAAGGCACATCCCAGCCTTCTTGTGCTTAAGGACCCTGGACAACTGTACTTAAACACTGCACTTGAGTGTGATGTTAAAGAGCCATATCACCAACAAAAAAGTGCAAAAATGCAAGAAAAAAAATTGTACTAAATAGAACCCGAAAAGGACAATAGTTTACAGTATGAGAACTGAAACAAACTCAAGTTGGAAACAAGCACATCGGTTGACTCATATTTAGTGCTGCTCTGTGGATGTCTGTTTAAAGACCTAAAGTGGCAAGGGTATTGATTTGTGGATGACAGATACATGTTAGTGATTAGGTGAATTTGCAAATGCAGGATCTGCAAATGAAGATTGACTGACTGCTTTCTATTATAAAATAGCCTCCTTATTTCTATTCCTAAGATTTGGGTCATGTGTTTACTCCCCTTTATCTCATTTTCCTTCCCCTCTTGTTACTGGATACAGTTATTGCCATCTAAGCTACTTTTCCCCCTGTGGCCAGTAGGGTTTGCTATAGTCAGTTTCTTCAGGGATGGGATGGGAGAAACCTGTTTATTGGCTGTGGTTCAGTACATTTGCTTACTTGCAAGGCTCAAAACCCAGCCTGGAGCCTGGAGAGAGCCATCATTAATGGGGTTAGATAAAGGTTAGGAGCTCTCAGTTAAGCCTCCAGAATGTGTTCTAAATGAGTTCATTCATTTTGAGGATTTGCAAGATTGTGTAGTTGGTAGATTGTTGGAAAGACTTTCAGCTAGCCGGTAAGAAAGCATCTATTTTCTCTTGGGAAATATTTCCCTTGCTTTATTTCAGTAGGAAAAACTAAGAGTTTACTGTGAAGGTAGCTATTAGGAGATTACTCAAAGCATCATTAAACTGACGTGTCTAGAAGCAAGGAAGAGGTAAAAGGTGGCTATTCTATGTGAGGCTGGCTTCCCCGTGTGATTGTCCTTCCCCTTTGGGAAGGTTAGGCATTTTGGGAGGCAACAAAAGCACTTCCAGACCACTGGTGCATTTTTAAGCTTTAATTTTTGAAATGGTAACCCAGAGGTCTTATAATTGAGGCTCTAAACAGACAATTAATGGTTCTATAACCCATTTTATAAGCATGGTGGTTTCTGTTTAAATACCCTGGCTCTAACTTTCTCTCAATTCAGACTATAAAAAATGTACTTTTAAAAGTTTAGAGTGTATTCAGGACTCCAAACAAGGGCTGATTGGTTTATGTCCCTCTGTGAGGTACCTTAGGAAGGATAAAGAGCAAAGTAGGAAGGTGGGAAACAGAGATTCTAAGAACACCTCTGCCATTATCTACTTGGAAGCCTTGACCCAATATTTCAGATCTTTCTAGATCATGTCGAAAAGGTCAGCTTACAGACTATTTCTCTTTCCTCTTTTTTCTCTGTTGATTGTTCCTCAATTTGGTGACTTGTTTTTTTTTTTTTTAAACTTCTTGTTACACATCAGAACTGAGATATCATACATCAAATCTTTTTTTTTTAATTTTATTTTATTTTTAAACTTTACATAATTGTATTAGTTTTGCCAAATATCAAAACGAATCCATCACAGGTATACATGTGCTCCCCATCCTGAACCCTCCTCCCTCCTCCCTCCCCATACCATCCCTCTGGGTTGTCCCAGTGCACTAGCCCCAAGCATCCAGTATTGTGCATTGAACCTGGACTGGCATCTCGTTTCATACATGATATTTTACATGTTTCAATGCCATTCTCCCAAATTTTCCCACCCTCTCCCTCTCCCACAGAGTCCATAAGACTGTTCCGTACATCAGTGTCCCTTTTGCTGTCTCATACACCGGGTTATTGTTATCATCTTTCTAAATTCCATATATATGCATTAGTATACTGTATTGGTGTTTTTCCTTCTGGCTTACTTCACTCTGTATAATAGGCTCCAGTTTCATCCACCTCATTAGAACTGATTCAAATGAATTCTTTTTAATGGCTGAGTAATACTCCATTATGTATATGTACCACAGCTTTCTTATCCATTCATCTGCTGATGGACATCTAGGTTGCTTCCATGTCCTGGCTATTATAAACAGTGCTGCGATGAACATTGGGGTACACGTGTCTCTTTCCCTTCTGGTTTCCTCAGTGTGTATGCCCAGCAGTGGGATTGCTGGATCATAAGGCAGTTCTATTTCCAGTTTTTTAAGGAATCTCCACACTGTTCTCCATAGTGACTGTACTAGTTAGCATTCCCACCAGCAGTGTAAGAGGGTTCCCTTTTCTCCACACCCTCTCCAACATTTATTATTTGTAGACTTTTGGATAGCAGCCATTCTGACTGGTGTGAAATGGTACCTCATAGTGGTCTTGATTTGCATTTCTCTGATAATGAGTGATGTTGAGCATCTTTTCATGTGTTTGTTAGCCATCTGTATGTCTTCTTTGGAGA